>NC_134360.1:194908455-194995955 GCF_048569485.1 Anomaloglossus baeobatrachus | reverse complement strand
ATAACCCCCCTCTGCTGGAGGACTATATAACCCCCCTCTGCTGGAGGACTATATAACCCCCCTCTGCTGGAGGACTATATAACCCCCCTCTGCTGGAGGACTATATAACCCCCCTCTGCTGGAGGACTATATAACCCCCCTCTGCTGGAGGACTATATAACCCCCCTCTGCTGGAGGACTATATAACCCCCCTCTGCTGGAGGACTATATAACCCCCCTCTGCTGGAGGACTATATAACCCCCCTCTGCTGGAGGACTATATAACCCCCCTCTGCTGGAGGACTATATAACCCCCCTCTGCTGGAGGACTATATAACCCCCCTCTGCTGGAGGACTATATAACCCCCCTCTGCTGGAGGACTATATAACCCCCCTCTGCTGGAGGACTATATAACCCCCCTCTGCTGGAGGACTATATAACCCCCCTCTGCTGGAGGACTATATAACCCCCCTCTGCTGGAGGACTATATAACCCCCCTCTGCTGGAGGACTATATAACCCCCCTCTGCTGGAGGACTATATAACCCCTGCCGTATATTTCCTTCTTGATGAGTATAACTTATCAGACTTCTTTGAAAACCCAAGAGAAATGCCAGTTACTATGTATGGAAATGTCTGGGACAAACTATGACTTCACGGCTCTCTATAAATAGCTTGCCCGTACAAGCGAGCAGCAATAAAATAGAATTAATCAGACGTTTAATCATAAATGGCTTTTACTGTGGTAGGCAGAAACGGGCATTATACAACTCCAGATTTCTGCAAGTCCCGGCAGATTTCTTGGATGTAACCTGATCTCACAAGATTACCGCAGACGCTCCCGCCGAGAACAACTGATCAATGAGGTAAGAGCGATCGCCATACGGATCCATAAACCTCTATTACTGCGTTTTTCCAAAAAAAAAGCCCTAGCAGGGATTTTCAGAATTTTTGGAGCAAGGCTTAAATATAAGCCCTACCCCGAAAATAAGCCTTAGGGGCACTTTGCACATTACGACATCGCAGGTGCGATGTCGGTGGGGTCAAATTGAAAGTGGTGCACATCCGGCGTCGCAGGTGATAGTGTGTAAAGCCTTTTTGATACGATTAACGAGCGCAAAAGCGTCGTGATGGTATCATCGGTGTAACGTCGGTCATTTCCATAGTTTGGAAATGATAGATGTTACGACGTTGTTCCTCGTTCCTGCGGCAGCACACATCACTGTGTGTGACACCGCATGAGCGAGGAACATCTCCTACCTGCATCCTGCTGCTCACACCGGCTATGCGGAAGGACGGAGGGGGGCGGGATGTTTACGTCCCGCTCATCTCCGCCCCTCCACTTCTATTGGCCGCCTGCCGTGTGACGTCGTTATGACGCCGCACGACCTGCACCCTTAATCAGGAGGCGGGTCACTAGCCAGAGCAACGTCGCAGGACAGCTGAGTGTATGTGAAGCTGGCATAGCGATAATGTTCGCTACGCCAGCTATCACCATGATATCGCAGCTGCGACGGGGGCGGGGACTATCGCGCTCGGCATCGCAGCATCGGCTTGCGATGTCGTAGTGTGCAAAGTGCCCACTTAGTCGCGGTTCAATAATGAAGTGTCCATGTAGCTAAGTTAAAGATACTGCAGGACACTTCATTATAGACCGCACAATACCGATTTCTTCTGTCCAGCAGAATTCTGAGACGCAGTGCTGTGGAACGCAAGGACCTGCGCTGCGAATGGAATGGTTACAGGACTTGCGATGCGTAACTTCCTCCCATCTTTCCTTGTGGCAGGAGGCATTCTGTACCGCCGGATGTGGTGAGTGACTAGCGAGTGTGTGTGCGATCTGATGTATGTGAGTGTGTCGGTCGGAAGCAGGGGAAACAGCATGAAGCATACCTGCTGGGACCGCCTGCTGGAAACCACTGGAGGACTTGGGAGCTGCGCACACGTCTGGAGTCTGGTATGAGTCTCATAGGAAGGTGGGTGGGAGGAGTGTCTGCTTTTTTGGGGGGTAAACTTGCCCCCAACCATGTTTCTCCATGAATAAGACCTCCAAAAATAAGCCCTAGCGCTTTTTAGGGGAAAAAAAAAAAAAAAAAAGTACAAGACTGTCTTATTTTTGGAAAAACACAGTAGATGAGGTCATAAGAGTCCACACACAGGTAAGAGGAAATCCTGCTAGAGCTTCCCATAGTCCATATACCCAGATTCCCCGAAAATGAGAGTCTTTTTTGCCCTGAGTAAAGTGCTAGGGCTTATTCTCGGGGAGACATGGTTGGGGAAAAGTTTACTCCCCCCACCACCAAAAATGCAGATCCCTTTCAAAGGATCGTTATACTTACCAGACCCTGCGCGTCTGCGTGGCTCCCAGGTCCTCCCTGTGGTTTCTGTTGAGCGCTCCCAGCAGGTAAGCTGCACGCTATCCTCCCCTCCTCCTGGCCGGCGCACACTCATCACATCCGATGACACCACTAGCTTCCAGCCAGCAGGGGAACTCTCTGCTCTCGTCTCTATGATGCGTTCCACCCGTAGGTCCTGGCGCTCCACTGTACAACGTCCCAGGTCCTTATGCTGTCCAGAAGCAAATCAATATCGCTGGATGTGGTGAGTGTATGTGCGCATGTGTGTGTATGCGCGCAGTTCCTTGATGTGTTCCACTGCCCCCGGTCAGCATCTGGAGAGTATAATCGCGTGGTCTTCTGTCTTCTCTCTTTTGGGGGTGTCTGCTGTCTATGATGAAGTGTCCTGCTATATTTAACTTTTTTAGCTGCCTGGACACTATTATTGAACCACGGACTAGAGCTTACTTTCGGGGTGGGTCTTATATTTAAGCCTTGCTGAAAACTCCTGCTAGGCCCTATTTTCGGGAAAATACTATTACACAAATAGTTCACTTCTTGCGCTTGGCATGATGTAATGCTTTATTTCTCCTATGGGGGTGCTACAGCAGAAATGAACAGTCGCTGCCAGATTTCACCAACAGACTATATGATTGTTGTGATACCAGCAGTGGCACATCCCATTAATGGATCATTTCTAGGACACGGTTCTAGCACAAACGCGAGGTCAAAAGCGGACATTATTGTAAAGAAAAAAAAGAAAAAGAATAAAAAGGGGTGTGCGTGCGTTAACTAAAGCAAGGTGGTTTCCCAATGGCAAGCTGATCACAGGGTGTCCTACTGCTGGGACACGAATGGATCAGCAGTAATTGACAGAGGAATATGATATTGATCAGTTCGTGCTACAGGCCCCCAAAATCCCCATCAGATGTCTGAGTAGATCAAACCATCGTTCGTCCGACAGCTATAGTTTACACGGGTGGCTTAAAGTGTTTATCATCCCATCACAGAATCAATGAAGCAAGTCACAGTACCCATAGTGCTGTTAGTGTCAGCCACAGATTTTCTGCAACCCTTGTCATATAGCTTAAAGACCTCTATATTAACTTAAAACATCTTAACACTATGGGGCCGATAAATTAAAATGTTTACGCATTAAAACTGGTATAAAACGCTTTTAAAAAGTGGCAAAAGTTGTGTGCAATGCAGAGTTGTGCAAAAACGTTGCGATTTTTAGCATTTTTCAAGCCAGTTTTGGGCCTCACTACCAACACGGGCGGATCTGGGGCAAGACGAAGTGCCTGCCTATCAACTTCATGTAAAAAGGCAGCGTTCCTTACCCCAGAAGTGTTACTCTAGTCATGGACTGGAGTAATATTTCTGGCGATGGGTGCAGAGGCACACACCACTGATGAGATAAGCAGAATTCACTAATTAGTGTGCACCCCCAATTCCTGCACACCCCTCAAGATGTGGCCTGTATTTTTTTTTTTTTATGGGTTTAAACCAGGCATTTACATTTAATCTGATTTCATACCACTTGGTTTAAGGGGAGGAGGAAGGGTAAAGTAAGTGTTTCCTTTGTTTTAGCACGACGAGCGTGAAAAAATAGTGACTTGCCCTCAATTATTAGGTATCCAGGGTTAAATAAACAGGAAACCTATCAGCAAAGTCATTGTTCAAAAACATCTTCTAATGACCGGCAACGCATAAAGGAAGTACGGAACCTCCCTCAAATCTGCGGCCAGGAGAACACGCTCAATTCCATTTTTCACATAAGAAAAAATAAAATAAAAAAAATATAACATTTTTTTCCTGTTTATTTTACATTCCTGCATTTCTGCTATTTATACGCCTAATCTGACACACCCAGGGCTTCTATCAAAGCTTTCTGTTATCCGAATAAAAATACACTCCATAAGTAAATATTTAAAAAACATAAAACGCAAATAGAATATTTAGAATATTTGATCCGAGGACAAACAGGCGCTGCTCACCTTGTAAACCTGTGGGATAACGATGTAGAAATGTTTGTGTTGTTCTTGGTTGTAGTTCTGTAGTTGCGCGGCGTATTCGTTTTTGCTTTCGTCTGCCATGTGGGTGCGAAGGTTCAGCTGCTGTTTTGCCTGTAAAAGAATGCAATGTTTAAAAAAAAAAAAAAAAAAGTTTGAAATCAAAGCAGATTCATCATCTTGACTAAGCTGCCCTGTGTACTGGAGGGGTAATACAGAGGTCCGCTGTACTATTAGTTATAGGAGCCTTCTGAGCATGTTCCACATAAGAATAAAAGTCATTGTGAAGGGAGTGGGAGCAGGTGAGTTGTAATATCAAATCATGTCTGTGATGATAATGAGACCGCCGAAAAGTCTTGGTAAAGAACAGTCTTCTCTAAAAAACAAAAACTGTTTAAGGCCCTGTGCGCACGTTGTGGATTTACCGCGGATTTTGCTGTGGATTTGCTGCAGAAAATGTGTCTAACATTGCTGCAGTCATTCCCCAGCAAATCCTAGGGATTTTAAAAAAAATGCTGTGCACACACTGCGGTTTTTTTATACCCGCAGATTTCCTGCTGCGGAATTAATGAGCATGTCACTTCTTTTCTGCAGCTTTTTGCCATAGATAATGCTAAAAATCTGCAGGGACCAACCTGCGGAAAATTCGGGGTAAACCCGCATGAGGATTTTGCTGCGGTTTTGGTGCGTTTTTTTACCGCAGGTGCGGGATTCTTTAAGAGGGTCCGCATTTTCCTTAAGAAAAAGGCACTTTCTAGTGCGTACATAGCCTAAAGGTCTATTTAGAAATGCAACTATCGACTATATACAAGTTGATCGGTGCTCGTTTTAACAGGTCAGTGAATACTGATAGGAGCAGTTCTGCGCTTCATCATTCCGCATCCATAGTGTGCAAACTGCCTCTTAAGAGAGGAACAATACTTGAAAATTTGTGTAGTGCCACCTTTTGGATGCAGTAATCCTAAAAGTTAATAGTAACCCTTTAATGAGCCTTACCACATCACAAAACTCAGGATAAGGCAAAAAAAAAACAACAAAAAAACAGACAAGTGTTTCGGGGTGTTTGCCCCCTCATCAGTGTAAAGCAGTTTCTGTCATTGGTAGCACATGAGGTGACGAGCTGCAGCTAATAATGCTTTTTATGCTGTCAATAAAGATGGTCACTGTTTATTGATTAAATGTGTACACGAACAGAGAATCAAGCACCTTTTCAGAAACTCGTTTGCAGACAGTCACCTAATCTAAATGCATATAAGGCCTCTTTCACACATCCGTCCTTCTGGTATGTGTGACGTCAATGTTCACACATACCAGAGACACGGACACAGAGACCCATTAAAAAAAAAAATCAATGGGTCTGCACATGTCTCTGTTTTGACATGGTCAGAGTGATCCCCACGGCGACATGTCCGTTTTTCTCCGGCAGCACAGGTGTCACACAGACCACACACTGAGGGGATCCATGTGACATCAGTGTGACACATCGGAGAAAACACAGCTGATAAAGAATTTTTATACTTACCTGTCTCCGGCGGTGCTGTTGCTTACGGGCCCACTCATTATGCTTATGCATATACACTGCACTGACTGTGGACCCGGAAGTAACAGCAGCGCCGAGGACAGGCAAGTATACCAGTTCATGCTGTCTGTGTACTATACGGATGACACACGGATAGAACAGCAACAGCACACAGAAAAAACACAGACACAAATACACACCTTTACCATGAACTGTGAAACAAGTGTGTGTTCTATGCGGGTGTGTGAAAGAGGCCTAAAAAGGAGTTATACGCTACTTTGACAATCCTGTCCAAAATACAATATTCCACAGGGTAAAACAAAAATTTTCAGATACTGTGGTTCGTCCTAAGAAGTGTGAATGCAGCACCTGAGCCTGAGGAGACCTGGCACCAGAATCCGTGTAATGGGGTGGCAGGTGAATTAATTTTATACTGTGTAACATAGTATTTAATAAAATATTATATATATATATATATATATATATATATATATATATATACATATAATTTTGTTATTTATTTTTTATAGCGCCATTTATTCCATGGCAGTTTACAGTGAAAGAGGGTATACGTACAACAATCATTAACAGTACATAACAGACTGGTACAGGAGGAGAGAGGTCCCTGCCCGCGAGGGCTCACAGTCTATAGGGAATTGGTGATGGTACAACAGGTGAGGACAGAGCTGGTTGCGCAGTGGTCTACTGGACTGAGGGTTATTGTAGGTTGTAGGCTTGTTGGAAGAGGTGGGTCTTGAGTTTCCTCTTGAAGCTTTCCACGGTAGGGGAGAGTCTGATATGCTGAGGTAGAGCGTTCCAGAGTATGGGGGAGGCACGGGAGAAATCTTGTTCGCGATTGTGGAAAGAGGAGATAAGAGGAGTAGAGAAGGAAATCTTGTGAGGATCTGAGGTTGCGTGTGGGTAGGTACCGGGAGACTAGGTCACAGATGTAAGGAGGAGACAGGTTGTGGATGGCATATATTATATATATTATATATATCATATATATCATATCTCTCTCTCTCTCTCTCTCTCTCTCTATATATCTATATATATCTATATATAATATATATATCTATATATATTACAAAAAAAACAAGAATGATATCAAGTGAGGTTTTTTTTCTGATGACAGTTTCCCATTAAAATTCTGCAATATATTTTAATGTCGGTCTGAACAGTGTGATCTTGCATACTTTGCTGGTATTTTATAACCCTGCTTTTTCAGTTGCATAATTTGCACAGAATACTCAGCGCTAGGTGTGCGGGTGGCCTAATAATTCCTCGGGGTTACGGCTGTACAGCACGATAACTTTATTAAGGAAGGAAAACGTCTGCTGACCACAGAGATCCCCTGCAGGCACCAGGAATACTGAATCAGCAATGTACATCACAGCTTTGAAGACCCCCGTGGATATAAAAAATTATGCTTATTTCCTCCGAAACCTGAATTTTCAGGTTTGGAGCGGAGGCGGCCATCCATATTATACAAAAAAATACCTGCAGTAATATCCTAACTTAAAACACTTTGATATTGGAATCGGTCCATTTAAACATCAGAAAGTCTAAAACTAGTGACGAAATTAATTTTATTCTTACCCTAAAGATATATCCCCTGAATATAAAGCACCAAAAATTTGGAGGCAAAGATCTAAAAGCCAATTAATCTACATTAGACCTGCCATCTTTAGAGACCAGGGACAGAGGTCAGACGTGTGCACTTCCCAGCTTTCCACAGCACAAAATACACTGATGTCACCAGTGATATTTTAACAATTACAAGGGATCCTCTAACGTGCAAAAAAGAATACAGTGGAACCTTTGTTTACGAGCAAATAATGCACGCTCAGACAATTGGTTCCACAACTTGTTCAACATTATGCTCCCCTTACCTTCCGTTCCTTTGCCGGACTCCTGGTTCTTGTAGTTCGCCGGTACAGGATGTGTGTCGGGTAACCATCGCGACCAATGCCGGAGCTTCCGCTGCCAGAGCGCTGATGTCAAAGGCAGGAGCTGCTTGCCTCGGATTGGTCAGCGCACTGCCTTTGTAGTAGCGGCTGGCAGTGGAAGTTACTCCATCGTCGCGATGGTTACCCGATACACATCTTGTAACGGCGAACTACAACAACCATGAGGCCAGCGATGGAACGGAAGGTAAGGTGAGCATAATATGCGTGTGTTTGAGTGGACTACAAGAGCGGGTCAGAGCGCGGTGAAAATACGGAACCGGAAGTGTGTGCAGTCAGTATTTGCTTGTACCGCAAAGCTTGCTCGTAAACTAAGCTACAAATTTACAGCAAGCTTTGCTCGTATAGCGAAATGCTTGCACACCAAGTTACTCGTAAACCGAGATTCCACTGTAAGTGGAAATTAAAAGGAAACTAAAATCCTACCTATAAAAGAGAACTCAAAGTATGACATCTTTACCTTCTCTACGTCGGATTTTGTGGCATTGGCGTCATTATCCAGCCTCTCGTATGTCTGCTGCGCCTTCTCCGCTTCTTTGCATTCTCTCTCAAACTTCTTTTTACTCTGCAGATATTGTAATATTTTGAGTTATTAAAAAAAGGGGAAACCTATAAGGAACACCGTATAAACGCAACATAAACGGCAAAATAATCATGTAAGTGTGACCCCAGGACATTGGTCAGCGCATAACAGATGTGAACTTGTAATTAATGACTAGAGAGGAGCGGATCTTTTGAAACTGTAGTTTCAAATTTTACCACCAAAATTTGCAGAAATAAATGTGATCCTCTGCAGATGAATCTGCTTATCGCTATTCTATTCAGACTGCAGAAAATCCAGACGTTCAGTACAGATTTTGCCCTTTGTATGGATCTCAATTCCAGATCATTATGGACTTAAGGGTGCTTTACACGAGACGATCTATCGTGCGATGGATCGTCGGGGTCACGTTTTTTCTGACGCACATCCGGCATCGCTTGCGACGTCGGGCTGTGTGACACCTCAGAGCGACGCAGTATCGCTCGCAAATCGTGAGTCGTGTACTCGTCGCTCGGTTTCATAATCTCGTTTAATTAAAATGGCGCCGGTTGTTAAACGGTCCCGTGGCAGCACACGTCGCAGTGTGTGACACCACGGGAGCGATGAACTCTGCTTACCTGCGTCCCGCAGCTCCCGCCGGCTATGCGGAAGGAAGGAGGTGGGCGGGATGTTTACATCCCGCTCATCTCCGCCCCTCCACTTCTATTGGCCGGCCGCTGTGTGATGTCGCTGTGACGCCGAACGTCCCTCCCCATTCAGGAAGTGGACGTTCGCCGCCCACAGCGAGGTCGCACAGCAGGTAAGTGCGTGTGACGGGGGTTAACGACTTTGTGCGCCACGGGCAACTAATTGCACGTGACGCACAAACAGGGGCGGGTACGATCGATCGTGAAATTGCACGATAGATCGTACCGTGTAAAGCAGGCTTTACTGTAGGACTCCACGTGTGGACCAAATTTTGGAAAGACCATATGAATTGCACTATAAATTGTGTAAAATTGGCACACCGGACTGAGATTTTATGAGGTACTGTGCTATCACCACATCTCCTAAATCCCTGGACATGAAGACTGTGGATTTATTTACTCTTCAAGGAATAGACTCAAGCATACTAAAGAAAAGCAACAACTTACACTGTCCATTTGTTTCAGACACATATCAAGGTACTGCTGTGCTCTCCGGCCTTCTTGCAGATGCTTTCAAGAAAAAAAAAAAAAAATAAACGTTGGTACTTTATTTCATTTTTCAGAATATTGGCACACTTGTACAATCCTTGATCAAAATATGGCATATTGCAAATTATATACATTCTTGGAAAATACAATAAAATAAACTTGCTGTGACCCCCAATATAGATGCAAATACGGGTTTATTTTTTTAAAGATTTTATAAAGATGCGAGAATGCAGGAACCATTTGGACATAGAACCATTCATTCTTCTTCAGGATCATGTGATCTAAGAAAGTGCATCCACATTCAGGACTAAGACGACTATGAAGCAGCATGGTCACATGTTTTGCCTCTATATTAGAGTATTTTTAGACTTGCTGTCTTTGGAAAATGGTGTTATTAAAGGGATCCCATACGAAAGTTCATAACAAGGCAACATTTAAGATTACAGAAATCTAGACTCCCATAGACTCCATCATACTCATTAGTGTGTCCTAAAATAGTCTTGTGAGTGGCTGGATCTGTAGCTTTAAGGAAAATTGGCTATACTAAAAGAGGACTTTTCACCAGGTCAGAAGTGGCCAGTTATTGCGCTCTTATTCTTACTGCTTCGCTGAATATTTTTATTTTTTTTCTAAATGATCCATAATATGGTTCCGGAGACATAAGGGTTTTTTTTACTTAGTGATCATTAGTAATGAGCGAGCACCATCATGCTCAGTACGCAGACAGGCTCGACTCGTGTACTGAGTATAAAGGAAATCAATGAGGAACTCGGCATTTTTCTAGAAAATCATCCGGAAAAATGCTTTAGCTCCCCATTGACTTCCATTATATTTGGTACACGAGTCGAGCCCATCCGAGCATCAGACTGCTCTGTACGCGTACTGAGCACCCAAGCATGGTAGTGCCTCCTCCTCATCACTAGTTACGAGTAACAAGCATGGTAGTGGGTAGTGCTCACTCATCACTAGTTACAAGTACCGAGCATGGTAGTGCCCGATCACCACTAGTTACTAGTATGGAGCACCCGAGAATGGTAGTGCCAGATCATCACTAGTTACAAGTACAAAGTGCCAAAGCATAGTATTGCTTACCCATCACTTGTGCTAATTTTTAAGGTCTCTACCAAGTGAGTGGTGCCCCCGCCCCCCCCCTCCAGGGAGTCCCGTGGTGTCTTTAGGGGAGCTGCGGGAATAAAATAAGAGCAAAAAGTAGGTAGTTTTGACCTGGTGACAGGTACACTTTAGATGAGTATTCGAGCTCCATTTACTTACACTTTGAGAGGTCAACCAGGACGGTGACTTAACATCTACAGATATCTGCCAGCTGAAGTGTACAGCAGGATTCATGTACCTGTGCTATAAAGTAGAACATGAGATGGACGTTGAACAGACAGGGTGTAATTACGCGCTGCCTTGATAAAAAGATAATGCAGGAATATATTTTGTGCTTTTATTTCTATGCGTTTCGGAGAGAACCCCTCTCCTTCAGGAGCAATAGATGTGATTGTTCCTGAAGAAGGAGAGCGGATCTTTCTGAAAGGCGTAGAAATAAAATCACAAAAGATATTCTTGGATTGTCTCTTCATCATGGCATTGCATTCAGTCTGTTCAACATCCATCATCTGCTTTTACGTGGGGCTACAACAGCAGCGTCACTCAGGTTTCGGACAGTTGGTTGTGACTCTCACAGGCCCCAAAAAGAGCTCTACAAGTTTTTCACCTTTTTTTCCCTCTCATAAAACTCTATTTTGTGCTTCTTTAGGTTCCAGTGTTACCAATGATTCAGTAGACTTGGACAGGGATAGCAGATATCTGCAAACATCACGTCACACCTCCCCCCCTCCCCACTTACATCCTAGTACGGAGCTGGATTACCCCTTTAAAATGACCAGCTGTATATAGAGTGTTGCTGGCAAGACTCCATGGGAAAAAAATTCTATAAATTAGCTATACCATGACAAAAACCATGACGGTAATATCACTTATGGTTGAATTTTAGGGACAAATCATAAAAAGCAAGCATTTTCCTGACCTACATGCAGCTAAAACACGGGTTATTTACAAATTACATATTAAATCACAGGTAGACATAATGGGAAATTTATTTTTTTGTGGTATGCACTTACAAGAAGTGCAGAAGGATAAATATCCCAGCACAAATAAAGAATGCCGGCATATTAATAATAACATCATTTTTAGGCCTCCCGCACATCTACAGATATGTTTACCATGTAGGTAAGACGCAGATGAGACTCCATCTCCGATTTTATTCATATTTTCTGTTTTCACTCAACTATATCCTAATGGAGCTCTTCTACCCGGTCTACACCAAACAGTTAAACACCGTCACAATTTCAGAGAATAAAATGAATATATAAAGTGCGATAATATAATAAATACCGATTTTCGCTCGGCTTTCAGCTCATAGGAATACTTCATTATTTCTGCATAAACTCTGTGCCCAATTTCCTCGGCCACGACTTCCCGCTGTCCTGCGTAGTCATTCAGCTCGTTCAGTATATTATAAAAAGCTATACATGATGTAAATCTGTAACGGAAGGAAGATAAATTATGTATCCCATGTCCCATTGTTATATGTCGCCTATTACGCTGTGATTGCACGGTGCAAGCGAAAGTGTTTCTTGCACAATAATGACACCTATCGATTACAACCCACAATTAAGCTCGTCACAGACAAGGATTTCTTATACAACATGAATATAATAGGAACCATTTGTCATAATAAATGTCGGGTCCATGGAAAAGGGAATTCATATGAACATCTCCATTTTTGGACAAAAACGATATCCTCTGTAACTGATAGATTATAGCGGCCTGTTCTGTTGAAGCACAGTATAGAGATTACTCTACACCAAAACCTCAGCTCTGTACATAAGATTACAGCAAGCCTCAGGGAGGAAAGGTTCGGAGGGGGAAGGTTGGGGAATCATATGGATAATTTGTCAGCCAAGCACTTGATCAACTGATTGATGGCTTCCTTAACATTGACAAAAGGAATAAAGAGGAGAAAAAAAAAAACTAGAGCTAAAAGCAGCAGGACAACCAGCTATTTGAGGAAGTTGCACAGACACTACAAATAAAAATGGTAGGAAGAAGTTAAAGGGAACCTGTCAGGAGATTCATACACGAGCAAAATGAATCAAGGCTTTGGTTTAATTACTGCAGCTATGTACTGTATGTCCTGAAAAGTTACAGCATTTTAGTAAAAACACACAGATTGGCAGAGACCTGATAATTTAGGGGAGGTGGGCCGGGAGAAGCCCAAGGCATGTATAAGGTATGCTGCAACATTTCTGAGTTGAATATACATGACTCCAATAATGCAGTCAAAGCATGATTCATGATACCCATGCCATGGTAGAGACAGTATATCTCCAGATAGGTTCCTTTAAATTTTTAAATATTACACACATGCACTGACCTTTAATTTTCCACCAACACGCTATGAAAGAATTGAAATCTGTTTCCTATGAAACGACAAAGGGATCCACGAGCTCACAATGTTGGGAGTTGTGAAATGCTCACGGACTGGGACACCCTTAGGCTATGTGCCCATGGGACTCTGTACCCGCGGATATATCCGCAGGTATGTCCGCAGGTTTCCCGCAGCAGCTCCCCGGAATCCGCAGCTATACATTGCTGCGGGATTCCAGCGAAATATCTGCGGACATTCGTGCGACTTACCTGCGGAGGTCTCGGCCTTTATCTCCATAGTGGAGGGAGGGGATTTCTACAGGAATAATTGACATGCAGTTACGTGCGGCTGCGGGACATCTGCAGCATATTCCACAGCCGCACATACCGCAGCATGGATACAGCACTCCCCATGTCCCATAGGATAACATGGGGAGTGTCTGTACTTGCTAAAACCTGCGGATTTATCTAGAAAATCCAGATAAATCCGCAGGTTTTCCACAGCAAAATCCGCGGGGGAGAGTCCCCTGGGCACATAGCCTTACCATCAGAAGCACACGGAATTGAGTGATTTACACTATATATTTCTCACTACTAGCATTTAGTTTTTTAACTTGTAATCCTTAAACAGAGGACCCTCCGGATCATCAATGTAAAAGAAGTTTATATCCATTCCAAAGAAAACACATGTTGGTGGAAGATTGAAAGTGCGTTGATAGGTTTAAAATCCAGGCGATTATCACAATATTTCGTTTCGCAAATGACAGTTTGGATCTGGAAGACTGGGATACAAGGCTGTGTATAGTGAGGTGAACTGTATTATATTGCACTGTTTTTTTTAATAGCTGGTTTATCAAGTGTGTACAGATACATATTAGTTTAGATATAAAGGCCCATATATACCCATTTTTCATCTTACAGGGAAGAACAATTTTGGCTTGAAATATGAGTGAAAATACCTGGGCTCATCATCTTTTGAAGAACGTTTCGGACAAAACTTTTTCACCAAACTCCTAAAAAAGAAAACAAAAAACACTTGCTGTAAGAATTATTGGTCTGGGGATAAAAAAAAACAATCAATCATCTTAATTAAGCATTTATATACAAAGATTTGCCACTGATATCCCAACAAAATATGGGAAGAAAACAAAAACATTGCAGTGAAGATTTTATGACAAGGTATCATCACTGTGGTTTACACCAAGATTGATCAACTTTATTGCCATATGCCAGATATACAGTTTCTTCCTGAAAATGATTGCAATCACAAATTCTTTGGTATTATTATCTTCATTTAATTTGTCCTCAATGAAAGAAAAAAATTTCTTAAAGCCAAATTGGATATAATTCCACACCAAACATAAAAAAGGGGGTGGACAAAAGTATTGGCACCGTTTGAAAAATCATGTGATGCTTCGCTAATTTGTGTAATTAGCAGCACCTGTAACTTACCTGTGGCACCTAACAGTTGTTGGCAATAACTAAAATCACACTTGCAGCCAGTTGACATGGATTAAAGTTGAGTCAACCTCTGTCCTGTGTCCTTGTGTGTACCACATTGAGCATGGAGAAGAGAAAGACCAAAGAACTGTCTGAGGACTTGGGAATATAAATTGTGAGGAAGCATGAGCAATCTCAAGGCTACAAGTCCATCTCCAAAGACCTCATAATTCCTGTGTCTACGGTGCGCAGTGTCATCAAGAAGTTTAAAGCCCATGGCACTGTGGCTAACCTCCCTAGATGTGGAAGGAAAAGAAAAAGTGACGAGAGATTTCAACGCAAGATTGTGCGGATGGTGGATAAAGAACCTCGACTAACATCCAAACAAGTTCAAGCTGCCCTGCAGTCCGAGGGTACAACAGTGTCAACCCGTACTATCAGTCGGCGTCTGAATGGTAGGATACCCAGGAAGACCCCCCCTTCTTACCCCGAGACATAAAAAAGCCAGGCTGGAGTTTGCCAAAACTTACCTGAGAGCCTAAAACGTTTTGGAAGAATGTTCTCTGGTCAGATGAGACAAAAGTAGAGCTTTTTGGGAAAAGCCATTAACAGAGTTTACAGGGGAAAAAAAAGGCATTCAAAGAAAAGAACACGGTCCCTACAGTCAAACATGGCGGAGGTTCCCTGATGTTTTGGGGTTATTTTGCTGCCTCTGGCACTGGACTGCTTGACTGTGTGCATGGCATTATGAAGACTGAAGACTAGGAACAAATTTTGCAGCATAATGTAGGGCCCATTGTGAGAAAGCTGGGTCTCCCTCAGAGGTCATGGGTCTTCCAGCAGGACAATGACCCAAAACACACTTCAAAAAGCACTAGAAACTGGATAGAAAGCACTGGAGACTACTGAAGTGGCCAGCAATGAGTCCAGACCTGAATCCCATAGAACACCTGTGGAGAGATCTCAAAATCGCAGTTTGGAGAAGGCGCCCTTTAAATCTCAGGGACCTGGAGCAGTTTGCCAAAGAAGAATGGTCTAAAATTCCAGCAGAGCATTGTAAGAAACTCATTGATGGTTACCGGAAGCGGTTGTTCGCAGTTATTTTGGCTAAAGGTTGTGCAACCAAGTTTTAAGCTAAGGGTGCCAATACTTTTGTCTGGCCCATTTTTGGAGTTTTGTGTGAAATGATCAATGATTTGATTTTTGTTTCATTCTCTTTTGTGTTTTTCCATTGCAAGCAAAATAAATGAAGATAATACCAAAGAATTTGTGACTGCAATCATTTTCAAGAAGAAACTGAGTATTATCTGACAGAATTGCAGGGGTGCCAATACTTTTGGCCAACACTGTAAACCTAGACTCCTGGTATACCATGTTCTCACTTGCAAAAATACTGCTTCCCCATGTCAACATACACATTAGCAATTTGCTCCAATCATTGTGATTTCTCCTTTTTTGATGCTTCTTTTGGCTTTGGTTTTTTATTTCTCCTTTAGTTTAGAAATTCCGGGCAGGGGCGTACATAGAGATAATGGGGCTCCATAACAGAAAATCCATCACACAGTTAAAGGGGGATCTCATCTCTACGATCCCATCCCTACAAGTAGCAGCTGTAATGATCAGGCTATTAACAAATACCCCCAATTAGAAATGTATTATAGATCTACTGATATGGCCATGTCTCTTACCTCATGTGAAGTTTAGGTATCCATAGTTATAGCAACTCAGGTCGTAAGAGTTCGTTACGTAGTTAGTTGCTCGTCGTCATAACCATGGATACCTAAGCTGCGTTTATAGATAGAAGGAAGGAAGCAGTGTTACAAGGCCAGTGTCGGACTGGCCACCGGAGGAATCTCCAGTAATGCCAGGCCTGGATTCAGATACCTGCATTGCACTCCGGAGCTCTCACCTGAGCTCCGGCGTGCAGCCTAGACTGAACGCTCCGGAGTGCAGCCTAGACTGAACCGCGAGCGCCGAGTGATTGATTCCTTGGCGATTGCGGTTCAGATCATCACAGCTGCAGACAGGCCAGGCTGATCTCCGGTGCTCTCACCTGAACTCCGGAGATCAGCCCAGCCTGCCTGCAGCTGTCATGAACTGAACCACAATCACCGGGGAATCAATCACTCGGCGCTCGCGGGTCAGTCTAGGCTGCACTCTGGAGCTCAGGTAAGAGCTCCGGTGTGCAATGCAAGTAACTGAATCCAGGCCTGGCATTACTGGAGATTCCTTCGGTAGCCAATCTGACGCTGTACAAGTCAAATAAGAGCTGATGACTTGGGACGGCTACGAGCTCCGGACCAGATTCTGTAAGTAATGCCAAAGGCTCCTCATTTCTTGAGGTCGGAGGAGGATTAAAAATGGCCAATTATAGCAACAGCCTTCACTCGCCTGATTTTCAGTCAGAAGACTTTACAAACGAACCATCTAAGGAAGTAAGACAAACGGTGTGTAAAAGTAGTGTACCCTGTGAGTGGGAAACAAACTAAAGAAGGGTAGTGGAAGAGATGGGTTTAAAAAAACAAAAACAAAAAAAAAAAAAACATTGTCCAGTTCAATTCCTGCACACTGTACACTAATTTTACACAATATTTGAAGGTACAGAGTTGAAACATGTAGTCTGAATAAAGGAGCCCTTGAATTAACTTGAAGCAAAAAACTCTTCCATCCACATAGCAAATATTCAAAATGTTTTTTTTATACAGTGTAGTTTGGTTTATATACTGTCAGTTTGGGCTTTAAACCTGTTCTCAAGACAATGCAGACCAGAGGGCAGGTCCAAATTGAAAGCAACCCCAGTATTCATAACTAGTGATAAGCAGGCACTACCATGCTCGGGTGCCTGATAATCGTACCTAGTGATGAGAGGACACTACCATGCTTGGATGCTCGGTACTAGTAACTAGTGATGAGCGAGCACTACCATGCCCGAGAGCTCGGTACTAGTAACTAGTGATGAGCGAGCACTACCATGCTTGGGTGCTCGGTACTCGTAACTAGTGATGAGCGAGCACTACCTTGCCCGAGAGCTCGGTACTAGTAACTAGTGATGAGTGAGCACTACCATGCTTGGGTGCTCGGTACTCGTAACTAGTGATGAGCGAGCACTACCATGCCCGAGAGCTCGGTACTAGTAACTAGTAATGAGCGAGCACTACCATGCTTGGGTGCTCGGTACTCGTAACTAGTGATGAGCGAGCACTACCTTGCCCGAGAGCTCGGTACTAGTAACTAGTGATGAGCGAGCACTACCATGCTTGGGTGCTCGGTACTCGTAACTCGTGATGAGCGAGCACTACCATTCCCGGGAGCTCGATACTCCTAACGAGCAGTTGATGTTCAGTTGGCAGCAATACATATCAGAGGGCAGGTCCAAATTGAAAGCAACCCCAGAATTCATAACTAGTGATGAGCGAGCACTGCCATGCTCGGGAGCACGGTACGCGTAACTAGTGAGGAGTGGGCACTACCATGCTCGGGAGCTCGGTACTCGTAACTAGTGATCAGTGGGCAGTAACATGCTCGGGTGCCTGATAATCGTACCTAGTGATGAGAGGGCATTACCATGCTCGGGTGCTCAGTACTATTAACTAGTGATGAGTGGTCACTACCATGCTCGGTACTTGTAACTCGTGATGATTGAGCACTACCATGCTCGGGTGCTCGATACTCCTAACGAGCAGTTGATGTTCAGTTGGCCGCAAGTTGTGTAATGAGTATAATAGATTTCAATAGGGAACACAAGCATTTTTCCAGAACATCATCTAGAAAAATCCTCAAGTCCACCATTGACTTCCTATATGCTCAGGTACTCTAAACGCGTCTGCCTGCTAGTTACAAGTACCGAGCATAGTCATGGTCGCTCATCACTAGTGATTATACAGACTCAGTTTATTCTTACCAACTAGATGAAATACATAAATTGCTTAATACGAATATAAAATAAATGTATCACTTGGACTCCTCTTTATACAAGGTACATAGATCTGCCTTTTAATATTTAAGGAGAGGACACTGAAGAATGTCATTTTGGCACAGGCCATTTGAAGATTGTAGTTCTTGGCTTCCACATTTTCCTGAACACATTTCCCTTTATAGAAAAAGCCTAATGTCTTCTGATGGAGTCCCACTCGGGAAGTGAAAGTCTTGTTTATCATGGACAGCTGAAAAGTGTACAGGAAAGACGCCATGCCTGCACCCTGGAGATTCAATGTCTAATTCAAGAGCAGGCAAGGGAGCGAGCGATAATACAAGTTTACACGGCAGAGTATGGATTGTCTGATGTCATGATGCAAAAATGCTCTTGCATATATTAATAAATTAGATGTCATCGTTAGACAAAGCTTTATATATTTAGATTGTTTTCATTTTAGGTGGAGTTTCTAAGGAACGGATGAATCTCAGAAAAATTGTGCACAGTGTCCATATTAATAAAGGAATATAACATTTTAATACTGTCACTCTGTCCTTAGGATAGGTGATGAATAACAGATTGGTGGTGGTCCAACGAATTATGTTTGGTGAGCACTGTGGCCTTGTTCTTGTTTGCGCACCGGCATGCTGCACTATTCGCTCCACAGCTGATCTACTCTGGATGTTACACCCTTCAGACTGGTCATCGATATTAAAATCTCAGACAATGCCTTGAAGTATTAAATGTTTAGTTGCATCTCTTGCACCATTTTCCACCAAATTCACTACAGATGCCCAATGTTTACACCAGGATTAGGTGAGGTCACATCCACAGTGACCTGTTACATTCTGTGATTGTGTGTCAGATGCAACATTGTCAAGGCAATCAATGATGGGAATTGGGGGTCCTGTGATATGGCATTACGCTCAATGCCAATTGTTAGAAATGAGAGGACATGAACTGTAAAGTTCAAGGTTCGTATCGAACACTGACTTAAGCTGGGGTCACACTAAACGACAGCGACAACGACGTCGCTGTTACGTCACCATTTTCGGTGACGTAACAGCGACCTTGTAAGTCGCTGTTATGATCGCTGCTTAGCTGTCAAACACAGCAGAAGCAGCGATCATAAGGTCGCTGTGCTACATGTTCAGAGAGCAGGGAGCCGCGCTTAGCGCTGGCTCCTTGCTCTCCTGCAGCACACATCGGGTTAATTAACCCGATGTGTGCTGCAGCTACATGTCACAGTTCAGAGAGCAGGGAGCCGCGCTTAGCGCTGGCTCCTTGCTCTCCTGCAGCACACATCGGGTTAATTAACCCGATGTGTGCTGCAGCTACATGTCACAGTGCAGAGAGCAGGGAGCCGCGCGCACTGCTTAGCGCTGGCTCCTTGCTCTCCTTGCTACAGTATGCATCGGGTTAATTACCCGATGCATACTGCAGCCACATGTCACAGTGCAGGAGCCGGCGCTGGCAGCAAGAGCGGAGGCTGGTAACCAGCGTAAACATCGGGTAACCAGGGAAAGGTCTTCCCTTGGTTACCCGATGTTTACGCTGGTTACAGCTTACCGCAGCTGCCAGTGCCGGCTCCTGATCGCTTCATTTCGTCGCTCTCTCGCTGTCACACACAGCGATGTGTGTGTCACAGCGGGAGAGTGACGACCAAAAAATGAAGCTGGACATTCAGCAACGACCGGCGACCTCACAGCAGGGGCCAGGTCGTTGCTGGATGTCACACACAGCGACAGCGACGGGACGTCGCTGCAACGTCACAGAAAATGGTGACGTAGCAGCGACGTCGTTGTCGTCGTCGTTATGTGTGACACCAGCTTTAAAGGGAATTTGTCAGCAGGTTTATGCTTATCTCATCTAAGAGCAGCATGATGTAGGCATAAAAGCCCTCAGTTCAACGATGTATCACTAAAGGTCACGTCTCACTAAGCGACATCGCTGCTGAGTCACGGGTTTGGTGATGCAACAGCGATCTTGCTAGCGATGTCGCTGTGTGTGACATCCAGCAACAACCTGGCCCCTGTTGTGATGTCACCGGTCGTTGCTCAATGTCCTGGACCATTTTCTTCAAAGACTATGTCCTGCAGGGCAGGAAGCATCGCTATGTTTAACACTGTGTGACAGGGTCCCAGTGACTGCTGAGATCGTTATACAGGTCGCTACTGCCTGTATCGTTACTGAGTCGTTGGTAAGGTCTGACTGTATGACATCTCACCTGCGACCTTCCAGCGACTTACCAGCGATCTTTATTAGGTCACATCGTTTTCAGGATCGCTGGTAAGTTGCTAATTGTGACGAGGGCTTTAGAGTAGTGGCTGCAGCCGTTCTAACTGTGAAAGATTTGAGATTTTGCATGTAGCAGTGCTGGGAGAGCTGCCCCCACCCACACCAGGCTTTCAGTGTACATTTCCATAGACAGAAGTTGCTAATCACAGGAGGGGGCAGAGTCAGACTAGAGCTCACTAGAGCTGCTGAGACCCACTAATGATAAAGATAAAAGGCTTAAACTAACATTGCAGGTAAACAAAAAAAGACTGATATAAGACACGCTGGGTATGCAGTCTGCAGATTATATTGCAAAAACTTTGACAGAGTATCTTTAATCAATAAATAAAACAAATAAAGTGTTCAGAGTTCAGGTGCTTTACATATACTGACTACTCCAGCGAGCATCGCTGTGCTTTGGTACGCTTGGAGCTCAGCCCAGTGCAAGCCGCTTGCAGGGTTTTTATGTCTTGCACTGGGAGTAACAACAGTGTTATCGAATGTAGTGTGCACTCAAAAAAAGTTTTGAAAAAACCCTGCCCTCGCCCATAAGTGCTCGGTGTATGATTGAACTGCCCAATTAGTGACTTCCATTAGGGTTCAGGTCAAGTCAGAGTCCAAAACTGAACCTTATCTAAACTTCAGCTGAATCTGCCGAGCCCGAACTTTAACGGGACCGTTCATCTCTACCAATTACCAAAACACTGAAAACTGAGAAATAATCCAAAATGCATCTGTGAAATAAAAAAATGTTGAAATTGTGTGTACAATCGCACAAGACAAACGCTGAGAATCAGAGAAGTCACAAAGCTATTGCTCTAAATTCCAAAAGATATATGTCACCGGCACCAAGGAGACCAAGCCTAAACAGAACTCTTATTGATTGTCTCCTCGCTTCCTTGTTCTTGAGGACAAGATCCTCTATCCTTTTGGAGAGTGAGCAGAATCCTGTTGCACAAGCTCATGCAAAAAATAAAACAAGGTATCTCTGGTTAATTTCCTATAATGTTCTGGGGCAGTAGCTGCTGCGTTAGGCTATGTGCCCACGGGAGCTCGTACCTGCGGATGTATCCGCAGGTACGGCCGCAGGTTTCCCGCAGCTGCCCGCCGGCATCTGCAGCTATTTTTAGCTGCGGTAGTACAGCGATATAGCTGCGGTAAACCTGCGGACTTTCATGCGATTTACTTGCGGACGTCCCGGCCTCTATCTACATAGTGGAGGGCCGGGATTTCCGCAGGTAATTCTGCAGGAATAATTGACATTCAGTTACGTGCGGCTGAGGGACATCACAGCATATTCCGCAGCTGCACGTAACCGCAGCGTGGACACAGACACTCCCCATGTCCCATAGGATAACATGGGGAGTGTCTGTACATGCTGAAACCTGCGGATTTATCTGGAAAAATCCAGATAAATCCGCAGGTTTTCCGCGGCAAAATCCGCAGAAGCAAGCTCTCGTGGGCACATAGCCTTAAGTTCATTGATGACCTGCCCCGGGAGATGAAGAGCGGGTTCTTACTGACAGGTTCAATACGTAAAATAATGATCTGTCACTTGCTCATTTTCTCCAGTTTGGTAATCTAAGGGCTTCTGTCACTGGTTTAGTCAGATGGAGAAGACATTATAAACGTTCATTTTATGATACATCTTTACTCGCACCCATACAAGTCTATGAGTGTGAGCGACACATCGCATTGCAATCGCATTACAGAGGAGTGCAGTCCAATATACTAATCAGCTAGTAATGGAGGATATTGAGAGATTAATCCCTCCATCTCCTCCGCAGCTGTGATCCGATCGCATCACAGTTGCATGATACTCTGAGCACTCTCGCAGCAGAGCGGGAGGCGGGGATCATTAGCATGACACATTGGATGTGCTCGTGTGGCCTTCGGCCTCCTGAAAATTCCAAATACAGGCATAAAAATGTTCATTTGGACTGTATACATAATTAGGGCGCTGCAGTTGCACAGGTAACTCGCCATTATCTGTCCTTCCGCGACAAGCTCAACTGGTAAATATTTAGCAGAAATATGTAAATAAGCGTTATATTTTATTATAGTCATATTCTATCCATTCCTTATTTCCTCTATGTTTTTGGCACCCAATTCTCTTGAGAACATTAGACAATAAAACTGTGCATACAGTGCGTTTTTAGCGCTTTGTGTGTTTTGTCACAAACTAAATGCAAATCCTTACTCCAGAAGGACTCCAAATCCTTACTCAGAATCCTGAAGTTGGTGCAGAAAATAATCTGCAGCATGTTATTTCTCTCGGCCTTAGAATAAAATGCATGCAAAAAGGCAGAAGATAGGCATAAAAAAAAAACCTGGCAAACACGCAAGTTTTTGTGTTGCTTTTTTCCTGCCAAGCGATGCAGAAATGGTGCAGAAATTTCTGCAACCAAATACTCAACAAGTGCACAAACCTGAAAAGGTTAAGGCCACTGTATATTGGCTGTAAGAGAATAGAATCCATTTTGCTCCTATAATGTCAATCTTGCCTTATAGCTAATGATGTCATTAGGATCAGCTAACATTGATGGTCGGGGAAGTTTCAAATTTGTTTACACCCCTTTTGTTTCTATTGGCTCATAAGTTGGAGCCAATTTTTCCTTTGTTTGTGATATTATACTGGTCACATGATGTAAAGAAGCAGAAACGGTCAGTACACCACAAAGCATGTGCGCTGTATTGATATTCCAAGCGCTTGAAAAACAAATCTTATTAATTTGGGGTTCCAGAGGCATAGAAGAAGGAGTGCATTTCACTCTCAGCTGATACAAGCAAAGACAGAATGATCGTTAACACAATTGTTCTGACCCTGCACTGCATACAGTCAGTAGCACACCCCCTGCTCACATATGCGATGTACTGCTGATGATGATTTCTGGGCTCGCATAAGCAATACAATTAGCCGATGGACAAAGGTTTTGTTCATTCAGCAACTGATCGGCAGCATGTCTACTAAAGCCAATAATTAGATCAAAAGATCATTCTTATAAACGATTAATCAACAAATAATCAGCCAAGGTGAAATACTTAAAGGGGGCTTTACACGCTGCGACATCGTCCGCGATCGCTAGCGATGTCGTGAGTGTTAGCACCGGCCCCCGTCGCACATGCGATATGTGGTGATCGCTGCCGTAGCGAACATTATCACTACGGCAGCGTCACACGCACATACCTGGTCAGCGACGTCGCTGTGACCGGCGAACAATCCCTCCTTTAAGGGGGAGGTGCATTCGGCGTCACAGCGACGTCACTAAGCGGCCGGCCAATAGAAGCGGAGGGGCGGAGATGAGCGGCCGGAACATGCAGCATTGCCGGTGGACGCAGGTAAGGAGATGTTCGTCGTTCCTGCAGTGTCACACGTAGCGTTGTGTGCTGCCGCAGGAACGAGGAACAACATCGCTAGTGCCCAAACAATGATATTTTGTTTTAGAACAACCTCATCAAAACCAACGGTTTTTAACACTTTTGGGATCGTTGAAGGTCGCTCGGACGTGTCACACGCTGCGATGTCGCTAACGGCGCCGGATGTGCGGCAAAAACACAGTGACCCCGACTATATATTGTTAGCGATGTCGCAGCGTGTAAAGCACCCTTTAGTGTGTCTTCCTTTTTTGGTTCCTGAAAAATCAGATTTGGGGCATGTTCACATGCTGCACTTTTGTAGTTTTCTTTCTCTGCACAACCACAGAGGCGCCATGACACATGCAATGTACTAAAAGTGCATTGTTTTTTACCCATGCAATGCAAGAAAAGTGCTGCAGAAAACCCTGAAAGAATTAACATGGTGCGTCTTTATGAAGCAGAGCTGTAAATACGTGCGGAAAGAAAACGTGTGCATGAGATTTTGGAAATCTCATTGATTATTCTGGCACTGTAAAACGTGGCAGATTTTGGACACTAGATAGGCTCCGGCGGAAAAAAAAACCAAACCACACACTGGAAAAATGCCACATGTGAACATACCCTTAGGTATGACATTTTCCAACAAGTTTATCCATCACAGAATAAGTCAATGCCTTAGCGAGTTATATTCAAGTGCATGTTATTGTGGCGCACACATTTTCAAGGCTTCTTTCTTCGAATCCCTAATCCCATTGAAGAACACTATGGCGTGGTCCTTGCAGTCCAGTATGGCTGGTAAAGCGTAACAGATTGCAATGCAGCCCCCAGCAGCTGTCCTGCTCAATAAGGCGGCTAATATTTCTGAAAGTACAGGCAAAATGTGTAATAATACAGAAGAGCACTTTAGTAATAAACATAGAAGCACAACAGCTGGGACCGCTCTCGTTCTTCTCCCTAATGACCATTTCCCAACATCTGACCCTCTTCACCCTAAATTGATAAATCTAATGTCAGCGGGGTCAGTGACCGGGCCATTTGCCTAATCTTTTACATTGAAGTCTACTGAATTTACCTTAATATCCCGCCCCATTAGGCCCTGTTCATATCACTGTCTACATTTAGCGCGTACAACAATATTCCAAAAAGTATGGAATATTGTACAAAAGATGTAGTCTGATAAATGGATATAAATACAAAGGCTAATGCCGATAAAGCCTATAGGTGATGGATGCCCAAAAGTCATGGTGACATCCGCTTAAAACATGGAAAGCTACATATATTATAGTCTATGGTGAAACCAATGTCAGTCATTTAGTACAGCCGCAATCCATTAAAGGGAACCTGTCACCACTTTTTGCGGCCACCACCACCGGGCTCTTATATACAGCATTCTAACATGCTGTATATAAGAGCCCAGGCCGCTGTCACAACAAACACTTTATAATACTTACCTAACGGTTGCTCTGCGGTGGAATAGGGCCTAATGGGCGTCTCCGTTGTCCGGTGCCGGCGCTTCCCCTTTCGGCCATCTTCGTCCTCTTTCTGAAGCATGCGTGCATGGCGTGGCTACGTCATACACACACGCCAGTCCTGTGCAGGCACACTACAATACTTTGATGTGCCCTGCTCAGGGCCTGAATGCCGGCGAGTGTGTATGACGTCGGACCCGTCATGCACCGCAGCTAGAGAAGGAGAACAAACATGGCCGAAAGAGGAGGCTCCGGCACCGGACACGCACATTAGGCCCTATTCTACCGCAGCGCGACCGTTAGGCAAGTATTATAAAGTGTTTTTTATGTTCTCACAGTGGCCTGGGCTCTTATATACAGCATGTTAGAATGTTGTATATAAGAGCCCGGTGGTGGTGACCGCAGCTTATAGTCCAAAAAAGTGGTGACCGGTTCCCTTTAAGATGTCACTTTTTGATGTTTTTCACAGATAGGACTCGTCCCTTGTAGTCTATGGGGTTGTAATGTTCACATGTCTATCATTGCGGATAGCATTGTCACAGACAAGCTCGCCAATGTGAGTTTGGGAGTCTGTACAAAAATAAAAATCGGGTGGCACTTGGCTGACATCCGTGTGATGTTTTTTTTCCCCATGGACTGTTTGCTAGAAGCCTATTTTATGAGAAAAGCTAAAACTTCCACACCGACCAAACTAATGACAATCTGATCAAAGAGACCGAGAAAACTCAAGACCATATATTTTACCTTATGAGAAGTCACCGATGCCTGAGCGAGCCCTTCTTTATAGGTTAGACGTTTAAAGCAGGGGTCCCCAAGATGTAGCTCTGAAGCCACACGAGGCTCGCGGAACAGGTTTGCGGCTGCCTGCCAGCTTGGTACACTACCACCTGGTCTACCAACCGGCTATGAAGATCAGGTCTGCAGATGGCCACTTATGAGTAGCCCTACACGGAGGAGAAGATCTGAATGTGCATATACTCGAGAAAGGGATGGGGGAGACAAATAAATATGCCCTGGATATAGGATGATCAGCCCTGTGCACACGCTGCAGTTTTTGCCGCGGATTTGCCACAGTTCTGCTGCAGAAATGTTCATAACCTTGCTGCAGTCCTTCCCCAGCCAAACCTTATGGTAAAAAAAAAAAAAAATTGCTTTGTGCACACTGCGTTTTTTCCCCTACAGGTTTTGCGGCAGAATTTCTGCAGCACAAAGAATGAGCATGTCACTTCTTTTCTGCAGATACCTGTGGTTTTTGCCATAGATAATGGTAAAAAAAAAACAAAGGGACCAACCCGCGGAAAAAACACGGGTGCGGTATTCTGCCAGAGGGTGTGGATTTTTCTTAAAAAAAAAAAAAAAAAAAAGTCAATTTTCTAGTGCGCACATAGCCTCAGAGAGGATTCGAGAGCGTGGAAAGTGTGCTTGATCGGAGAACACAAAATGAGGGTAAAGAGGTAACCTTTAGATGTAAATATACCTCCTATATGGGAAAGGGGGTACAAGATCTCTGTGTGCGTTCTGCGGATAGGCTTTGGCTGTCAAATTGGTAATGGTGGGATATAGTGTCACTACTGTGGGACGGAGTGGAGGGCGCAGGATGTGGCTCACGACTAGCTCTCAGATTGTAAAGGGAACCTGTCAGGTCTCCTATGCCCGCCAACCCAGTAGTGTTGATCCCTGTATGGCCAAATTCCTTCTAACCTGCCCTATATAACGCTATTCACTAATATGAAGGTTTAAATAAATTACATAAACCTCCCTGTCCCTATGCTAATTAGGGCCGTGACTAGTAGATGGGGCATTGTTTCCCCAGACTAGTTGGCCCTCTGTGTTATTATACCCCTATGGGCGTGACATTATTTCCAAAAGACAGCGTCACTACAAGCTCCTTGCGCATGTATGCGGTTCATTTTGGCTGCGCCCGTGTACTTTTGAAGCCAAAATTCCAGACTTCATTAGGCGTAATGTGCCTGATCGGAAGTTCAGAAGACGTGAATGGGAGCAGTCTCCTGATCACGCGGCGTGCGCCAAATGAAGCAGAGAAGTGTCCACCCTGCTTCGGAGGTGCACTAACGCGGCCGAAATGAGCTGCGCATATGTGCGATATTTCCATTAGCTGGCAGGGTCTCCGACTCATGGAAATTATGCTATCATATCCACAGGTATGACTATTGCCGAGTTGGAGGATATAGGGGACCCGACAGGTTCCCCGTAATGTGGTGCTCAAAGTAAGAAAGGCTGGGGTCTGTGGATGGACGGTATTACCTGGTTTAGGAATCCTTCAACGCACTATTCCAGTAGAATATCACAGCAAAGATTAGCGCAGAGCTGCACACTGTATGTATGTGAACAGCGCACTAGAGACCTGCCACGTACAGATGGAGATTTCTTACTGCCCTACCGCACAGAGTGAAAACCCGTATACACAGGATCCTATAGACAAATTCTTCATTACGCCATATTCTAGTCTAAAGCGATCCCCCCGATTCAGTATCTTCTGCAGCGTTTGGGGAGGTTTATAACTAACTCATTGTAATGCCAATTCATTACGGCTGTCAAATCTGTCACCAGAAAATCCCCATCGACTTCATTAAAGAGGATTTTATGTGCTCAACCAAACCAGAGCCTTCAAAAGAGCTCCTGATCCAGATCATGAAAAATCCCACCGACATCCTCCAAACAGGTTATTTCCCTCTTTATCTTCCTGTCGGACCCACGAGACCCATCCGTCAGGGCTGTGCCAATACCATTACTAAGTGATGGGCACAGAGCTCACAGCGAAGTGCAACGATAAACATTTAAGGCCGAGGAACATTCGTTTTGATTGCATACATTATAATACATTACCTTGTCTTCCTTTTTAACAATCTATGGCCTGACATTTTGTCACAGGCAATTTGTGTCACCAAAGTAAATACATTTAAATGCAGAGGTAAAGAAGCAGATTACGACTATCACTAATATATCCTTCTGTAAAAAGGAACTAAGGGGTAAGGTTTCTCCTTGTGGAGAGTGATATGCCTGGCATATCAGTGTAAGGAGGCTTATAGGCCATGCAATGCTCCTTTAGGAAAATAAGCATATTACCTCTTCAGAGAGGAAGACTGCTTAAATCATTAGGACCACCTATTGGAAGTAACTCCTAAAAGTCAATATCGACCCTTTAACAAAGGCCCTTTAGACTCTAACCTTAAATTTGCAGACATTGCGTTTCAGGTTATTGCCCCTCATCAGTGAAAAGTACAAGTGCAACTCAATAAATTAGAACACCAAAAAGTTAATTTCAGTAATTAAATACAAAAAGTGAAAACGCATATTATATAGTCATTACACACAGAGGGATCTATTCCTATATATTATAGAGAGTCATTACACACAGAGGGATCTATTCCTATATATTATAGAGAGTCATTACACACAGAGGGATCTATTCCTATATATTATAGAGTCATTACACACAGAGGCATCTATTCCTATATATTATAGAGAGTCATTACACACAGAGGGATCTATTCCTATATATTATAGAGAGTCATTACACACAGAGGCATCTATTCCTATATATTATAGAGTCATTACACACAGAGGGATCTATTCCTATATATTATAGAGAGTCATTACACACAGAGGGATCTATTCCTATATACAGTATTATATAGTCATTACACAGAGGGATCTATTCCTATATATTATATAGTCATTACACACAGAGGGATCTATTCCTATATATTATAGAGAGTCATTACACACAGAGGGATCTATTCCTATATATTATAGAGAGTCATTACACAGAGGGATCTATTCCTATATATTATATAGTCATTACACACAGGTATCTATTCCTATATACAGTATTATACAGTCATTACACAGAGGGATCTATTCCTATATATTATATAGTCATTACACACAGAGGGATCTATTCCATTATATAGAGTCATTACACACAGAGGGATCTATTCCTATATATTATATAGTCATTACACACAGAGGGATCTATTCCATTATAAAGAGTCATTACACACAGAGGGATCTATTCCTATATATTATATAGTCATTACACACAGAGGGATCTATTCCAATATATTATATAGAGTCATTACACACAGAGGGATCTATTCCTATATATTATATAGAGTCATTACACACAGAGGGATCTATTCCTATATATTATATAGAGTCATTACACACAGAGGGATCTATTCCTATATATTATATAGTCATTACACACAGAGGGATCTATTCCAATATATTATATAGAGTCATTACACACAGAGGGATCTATTTCAAGTGTTTATTTCTGAAAGCGAAATAAACTGTGGGAAGAAAGGCGCAAATAGGGTCTTACCCGGTATAACAATGGAAAGTGAATGTGCAATAGGAGCACTCACCTGATGAGGTTGTGTCAGTCACAACCCCTTTAACAGCATGAAAGGAACGTGGAAGGCAGCAGTCCCGCAAAAAACAGAGTAATTTCGGATGATGGGAGAAAAGCAGGTTTAAATACCGCGCCAAACCACAGGAATCAAGATGAAAACAGTAAATCTCTTTTCTTTATTTTCACAGGTCTACGCGTTTCAAGGACATATCCGTCCTCTTCCTCAGGACAAAGCTGCTGTTTTTAGGCTGGAGAGGGCACAATAACCATGAGCCTTCCCAGTCTCGTAAGATTAGCCCCCAGCTGTCTGCTTTACTTTTGCTGGTTATCAAAAATAGAGTGACCCCCACACAGTTTCTTTAAATTATTTCTTTATTCCCTATCCAGAGATACAGGCAGATCGTGCTGCATCGTGAAGGAAAGAGAGTGCTGCTCTATAATGTCTACTGCTGCTTCTGTCTGAGATACATAGAAGAGCAGGAATCTGCTGACCCCCCCATTTATATAAAAACAATAGGCTATAAAAGGGGTCTATGGTTTAAAGGAACAAAAAGAATAATGGATTGTGACTTTAACCCTTACTTCATTTGTCCCAACGTTTGAGGAAGGGCATGAAAAGTTACGAAACCTGTTCAGGCCGTTCGTAAACTTATCTAAGGATTTATCATGCATGCCAAGCCCGGAGAAGACATTTACATGTGCTATATAAACTTCTTCCGTCATGGTACGGTTAATAAACCACAGAAGGAGAAAAAGGATTACAGATTATAGACTGCAGAACCTGGAGTAAAGCGGAAAGGCCGGCCCGTGGCATGAGCTCACGCTCACCTCCTACCTCCACAGCCCACAACACATTTATAATCATTGTTTTCCTTCAGCACAACCTCAGCGAGAGGGAAGGAAAGCACCAGACACAGCCCAGCATATGTTTCCCAGAGATTTAATACACAACACTTATTATAGTCCTAATTAACATTCTGTGCCATTTGTAGTAATTGATATAATGGCAGAATCCCGAACGTTTCCACTGCAGCTAGAAAACGAGAGAACTCTGCTTTATTGCGGTACTGCTACAAAACTGAACAGTAAAGGTACCGTCACACTGAACAATATACCAGCGATCCCGACAACTATACAACCTGATAGGGATCGCTGGTAAGTCGCTAGGAGGGCGCTGGTGAGATGTCACACAGTCGGACCTTAACGACGACGCACCAACGATCCGGCGATCCATGACAACTTGTACAACAACATCGCTGGTCACTGAGACCATGTCACATTGAACGATTAGCAACATATAGGCGTGCATCTACGTTGCCCCCCCCCCCCCGCTCCTATTGGTGGTCGTAAGTGCGTAGTGACTGGGCGTAGTGACTTGCCTTGCTTCCATCCAAAGGTTCTGGATTGCAGTAGAGTCCTCCGGGCTGTGAATCCGCAAACCAGCACGCAAGCCTGGAGGTGTCTAGTACGATCCGAAAAGCAGTATGTGCTCGTGAACAAAGGACGGAAATGCGACCTTGTTGCCTTCTTTTCAAGTAAAGCTGTAGTCGTGACCACCAAAAGGAGTTGAAGAGGGCGTTGTAAAGAAAAGGCAAAACCACGCCTGCGTCGCTGAATTCTGAGTCGCCAACGAAGTTGCTCGTTGTTGATATGGTGTCAGACATGTTGCCCAGTGGGACACCAACAACCAAAAAATGGTCCAGGACATTCAGCAACAACCAACGACCTCACAGCAGGGGCCAGGTTGTTGCTGGATGTCACACACAACAACAATCGCTAGCAACATCGCTGTTACGTCACAAAACCCGTGACTCATCGGCGATGTTACTTAGTGAGACGTGGCCTTAAGGCTGTGTGCACACAGTGCATTTTTATAGGGGGTTTTCTTTAAGCATTTTTGAATGCAGTTTTGTCACAAAACTATGAGTCCTTATGCCAGCAAAGTCAATGAGAATTCTGAAGTGTTGTTGCTTTTTTTTCCCCCTTGCAAATTTGGTGAGAAATATTCTGCAGCATGTCAATTCTTTCAGCATTTTTGCAGCGTTTTTCCACCAGAGAATGCATGAAAACACGTTGGAAAAAACGCATGCAAAAAAAGCATTACAGAAACGCAAGGCAAAAACCGCTAGGTGTAAAAAACGCAAAGCGCAAAAACCACTAGACAAAAACCGCAAGGCAAAAACCACTAGGCAAAAACCGCAAGGCAAAAACCGCAAGGGAAAAACCGCAAGGGAAAAACCACTAGACAAAAACCGCAAGGCAAAAACCACTAGGCAAAAACCGCAAGGGAAAAACCACTAGGCAAAAACCGCAAGGGAAAAACCACTAGGCAAAAACCGCAAGGGAAAAACCACTAGGCAAAAACCGCAAGGGAAAAACCACTAGGCAAAAACCGCAAGGGAAAAACCACTAGGCAAAAACCGCAAGGGAAAAACCACTAGGCAAAAACCGCAAGGGAAAAACCACTAGGCAAAACCCGCAAGGGGCAAAGACCGCAAGGGGCAAAGACCGCAAGGGGCAAAGACCGCAAGGGGCAAAGACCGCAAGGGGCAAAGACCGCAAGGGGCAAAGACCGCAAGGGGCAAAGACCGCAAGGGGCAAAGACCGCAAGGGGCAAAGACCGCAAGGGGCAAAGACCGCAAGGGGCAAAGACCGCAAGGGGCAAAGACCGCAAGGGGCAAAGACCGCAGGGCAAAAACGCAGTGGGGTTTTTTCTGCCAAGAGATGCAGAAATTTCTGCAACCAAATAATAAAGTGCGCACATAGCCTCAAAAGGCCCAATGCTCAAAAGGAACTATCCCAATACATTTTTCCCTCTTTTTGGTTTATAGCAAGTGACAAGTCCTGTTTAAGTTTGATCCCTTTAGCTGAAGTGTAAAAACAGCCTTAAAACCATCAACCGAAGAATCCATGCAAAGCAAACGTCTGGTTCCCAAAACAAGTGCAAACAATTAGATTCGGCTGCTATATTTCTTGGGCAGGCTTTTTCTTGTAGACACGTCCATTTTTCTTTCTTTTTACTGCATTGCATAAATAATCCTTCCTGCCTTGGAGAAGAAGTATTCAAACATGGAAAATTTACGATCACTGGCCCTTTAAGAGTTAAGTCCTATGTATTATTATTGTAATATAAAATATAAACTTTGTAACATTTATTTAAAGCTCAAATATTGTGACAATGAATACACAAGAGGGGTGAAGAGAGTAAATCCGGGCTTCCCCACCGCACAAAGCCTTTCTGCAGCAGAGTAAATCGCTGTCACCTTTAATTAAAAGGCTCCAACACTGAAAGGCCGAGCAGCGATCAGCATGCAGATCAGGTAAGCGCCAGGATACCGCTGGTTATAGGAGGGTCACGCTTCATCCTGGGCGAGACTCACTGCAAAAGGTTTGTTGTTGTTTTTCTGGATTCTAACAAGCAGATGTTTAAACAATACACAAAATATTTCCTATGTAAATTCAAGCACAACGTTCTGGTTTTGTACTGTCATTAGTGAGAGACATATGGCTACGAGAATACAAAAACAAAAATAAAACACAATTGCAAGGACAGATAAACCTACACACTTATTTTTCAGATCCGTTTTTATTATTGTGATCAAAAAAAAAAAAAAAAAATAATGACATTTTACCGCAGAAAATCTATAATCACTATTCACTGCCCTTCAGTCATCCTCTTCTGTCAAAATATACTAATTTCTGGGAAAGTTAGGAAATAACCTAAGGTAAATCTGCCTAGTTATCCAGATATATTAACATAAAAAAACAATCACCCCGGGCCACGGCAAATCGCCCCCCAGCCCCGGAAAATCGCCCCCCCCCCCTCCCCCAGCCCCAGCTAAAATCCAGCCCCAGCTAAAAACCAGCCCCAGCCCCAGCAAAATCAGCCCCAGCCCCAGCAAAATCACCCCCAGCCCCAGCAAAATCACCCCCAGCCCCAGCAAAATCACCCCCAGCTCCAGCAAAACCACCCCCAGCTCCAGCAAAACCACCCCCAGCTCCAGCAAAACCACCCCCAGCTCCAGCAAAACCACCCCCAGCTCCAGCAAAACCACCCCCAGCTCCAGCAAAACCACCCCCAGCTCCAGCAAAACCACCCCCAGCTCCAGCAAAACCACCCCCAGCTCCAGCAAAACCACCCCCAGCTCCAGCAAAATCACCCCCAGCTCCAGCAAAATCACCCCCAGCTCCAGCAAAATCACCCCCAGCTCCAGCAAAATCACCCCCAGCTCCAGCAAAATCACCCCCAGCTCCAGCAAAATCACCCCCAGCTCCAGCAAATCACACTAGCACTACCACAAATAGGTCCAAATTTCTAGTTGACCAACTACTGCTCAGCTTTCACTCGCTCAAGAACAGTTTGGTAATGAAAGCGGCACTTTTTTTCTTGTAATCTAGCCAGGCAACCAACAAAAAAAAAAAAATAATAATTTTTGGCTTTATGTAGAAATGAGGGCACATGACTACTACAGCCAATTAATGTATGTGTGGTTACATGCCTGTCGCCATGTGACAGTGTAATAATGAGAACTTGTTTATCAAGCAAACTGAAACTGACACTCAAGTACAAATTCACAGTAATATAAAGTATCCCTTTTCCAAACATAACCCTGTAAATGCAGCCTCACAATTCATCTGCTGATGTAATCTGTCCTCATTTGGTGTCTTCAGACCATATGACACGGCGGAGTTCACCGAGCCGCCCCGAGGCATTGCATGTGACATTCCACACGACTGAAAACAGGCAGCTTTAAGCTCAATTTGAAAAAAAGTGAAAGTTGAGTTCTACAAGGATTGTAAGAGGTGAAGAGCAACATTAAGAGGAAAATGTCAGGGTCAATAAGGGATAAGGCACCCGGGAGTGGGGAGGGGAGGATGACACTAAACTAGTCATGGATAAAATACTCCCTGAATATGCTACAGATATTCTATATAAATAGAAAAAATGGCTGATAAAATGCCAGCAGACAAGACATGGGTCTCACACACAGTACTAGACTTAAGGTCCGGCGCCCCAACATCTTACAGGTACAGTAGAGATGCCGCCTGATCAGAGGCACCATTCCTATGACGGCTCACCTATAAAGCAAGATTAAAGTCCATAAACAAACGGCGATCGACTACCAGCTACTTGCTTAATGGCCATTTCACAGGATCTGACAAAATTGGTCCGATAATTTTATTTCATACTGTTTTGTTGCATGTGTGTATATAGATATTTTGTGGTTTCAACCATTTTATTTTGTGGTCATTTTACCTCTTCTTCCAAAGGCCACGACGACTTGATGGATGAATGCTCTATATGAAGTTTGATCTTGTGCAGCCTAGATAGGGTCCACCAGGGTCTTCTTCACCATTATTTTGATAGTATCAAGCCATCGGGTTGCTGGTCTTCCTCTTCACCTTGTTCCTTTCATTCTTCCAACCATGTTGTCCTTCTCCAGTGATCACACTCTTCGTCTGATGTGTCCAAAGTAGGCAAGTCGTACCTTGGTGATCCTTGCTTCATGTGACATGTCTGGCTTGATTTGTTCCAGAATTGATTTTGTTCTTCTTGCCATCGATCCAGTTGATAACATCCTTCTCCAGCACCACATTTCGAAGGCAATGATTCTTCTTCTGTCTTGTTCCTTTATCGTCCAGGTTTCACCTTCGTATGTTGTCACAAAAAAAGATCAAACTATGTACGAGCCGAGACCAGACTATGTACAAGCCATGTCTTCTTCACCAGTGAAATGTTGCTCGATTTGATGACTCCTTTGTTGCTTTGACCAAAGCTATTCTCCTATTGACTTCTAGTGTTGTGCTGCATCTTAAGTGATAATTAGATCCAAGTAGGCTGAAGTACTTTACAACTTAAGGCCCCTTTCACACGTCAGTGATTCTGGTACGTTTCTGCTTTTTTTTAAACGTACCAGAATCCCTGACATTCGCAGACCCATTATAATGAATGGGTCTGCTCACACGTCAGTGATTTTTCACTGCACGTGTCTCCGTGCGGCGTACCCGCGTGTGCGTGATTGCCGCACGGAGACATGTCCATATTTTTCTGGCATCACTGATGTTCCACGGACCACGCAGTGGTGTGGTCCGTGAAACACGTGCCAGAAAAAAAACGTGCATTTAAAATAATAAACATTTTAACTCACCCGGCGTCCAGCGATGTCCTCTGCAGCCCGTTTTGCCTGCTGCTTCTAAGCCGGCTGATTACTGTCGCGCATCTTAATGATGCACGACACAGCCAACCCGGAAGCAGCTGCTGCAGGGGTCACCGCCGGCCGGATGCTGCACCGCGGGAGGATTCAGCACCACGGAGAGCGGGAGCGCGCACAGGTGAGTTGATTGCTAAGTGCAATCACGGGCCACGGAGAACGGAGCCCGGATTGCACTTAGACAACCCACGTGTGCCGTGATTCACGGCACACGCAGGGACATGTGCGTGTTTTACACGCCAGTGAAAAACGTCTGTTTTTCACTGACGTGTGAAACGGGCCTAAGAGTTCATCGCCGTCCATCTCAAATGTGTCCTGGTTGTACCAAGCAGTAGTCAATATCCTTGTCTTCTTTGTATTGAGTAGGAGTCCCAGTTAGAGCTTTCCATCTTGACACTCCGTAGCTATGCCTGTTGCGATCAATGTTGTATCGTCTGTGTATTTAAGATTGTTGATGATTCGTCCAGTAATTTTTATTCCTTATTCTTTTACAGCACATCCAGCCTTCCTGAAAATAGCTCCTGCACATAAAGTGAAGGTGCCAGGATGCCGCCTTGTCTGACACCTCGCTCTACTTTGAGCCATGCCGTGTCACCATGTTCCGTTCGGACTGTTGCTTCTTGGTCTATGTAAAGGTTTTTGATGAGGCTGATCAGATGGTTTTACTAAATGCATAAAGAACATAATTTTATATGGTGACAAAGTGATCGTTCGGGTTTTTTTTTTTATGCATTTAGTAAAAAGGATGGCAAAACAAAATGATTGAAACAAAATAACTACATACATACACAATTAAAACCGTATGAAATAAAATTATCCTTTTGAAACCTGTTATTTCAGTGTTGACTCCCAGCCAACGCATGGTCATAAGTTCCTTTTAAAAATATACCACGTTTGATCCTGAAATTGACCATCTCTTTGGAAGTGTCTATCAGGACTTCCTGATTATGTGCTATGGATATCCTGAACGTCAGCAGCACAGCTGGAAAGTAATAATAATAGAATTTATTCACTTATATAGCGCTATTAATTCCACAGCGCTTTACATACATTAGCAACACTGTCCCCATTGGGGCTCACAATCTAGAGACCCTATCTGTATGTCTTTGGAGTGTTGGAGGAAACCGGGGATCCTGGAGAACATACAGACTCCATGCAGAAGTTGTTCTTGGTGGGATTTGAACCCACGACCCCAGCGCTGCAAGACTGCAGTGCTAACCACTGAGCCACCAAAAGTGATATATTCTTGCACAAGTAAACCTGTAAAAATGCCACAAACTATAGAAAGAAGTGGCCCTGCACCACCGCGCTGTGTCTCGCACCAGCATCAGCAAGGAGTAGGTTAGTGGAAGTCGTTCCAGGAGGTAGACTGGCAGTGTGTGCTCGTTGAACAGAGGAGTTTTCTCATAAAGCCAGCAAATAGATGGAAACACAATGGCACATACCAACGAAGATCCAGATATTAACGTTATTTCATCCAACGGTGCAGGTAAAAAGTGGGAGGAGAGCTGGGTGCAGGTCCCCTCAGGAAGACGGCCGCTTCGTGACCAAAAGCACTTCTACGGGTTGGACCCCTAGAAGTGCTTTTGGGCACGAAACGGCCGTTGTCCTGAGTGGACCCGCACCCAGCTCTCCTCCAGCTTTTTACCTGCACCGTTGGATGAAATAAAAACGTTAATATCTGGATCTTCGTTGGTATGTGCCGTTGTTTTTCTATTTGCTGGCTTTATGAATAAACCTGTAAAAATGCCGAAGGTGACAACTGTCTACAGGGCTCTAGGCATAAGCATCTTGAGGAACACATGGGAACCATTAATGGAACATCAAATTTCCACAAAAAGTATCTGAAGCAACCTGTTACATTGCCTTGCACATGTAGTATGATGTGCGGAGAGCATAATATAAAGAAGGAGAAGCTGCGTAGAAGAATACATGTATAACTTGACGTTTAGTCATTGAAATCTCTGGAGTGAGCAAGCATACGAGTCCAGCGGGCGGTCCTACTAGTGATTAGCAGTCTTCACTGTATGCAGAAATATCTGTCAATCACTGAAGAGGACCGCCCACTGGACTCACACATACAAAACTCTTGGTATTTCATGGAATAAAATGCAAGTTTTCTTAACCTTTTCGCAAAAAAAAAGTGCTATCTGATCAGTTCCTCCTGCTCTATAGGACCTGCCTGCAAATCAGACCCTAATTTCAACATAAAAGGTTCCCTTTAAAGGGAAGGTTAAAAAGCTAACGTAGCCAAAAAAGTAACGTACGCAATTTATTGTTTTGCTTTTCCTTTTTTTTTTTACAATTAAGTTTCCACCTTTTCTGACATTTGAGGCATTTAAAGGGAGCCTGTCACCAGTTTTTTGCCCTATAAGCTGCGGCAACCAACGGGCTCTTATATACAGTATTCTAACATGCTGTATATAAGAGCCCAGGTCGCTGTGCAGAGCGTAAAAATCACTTTATAATACTCACCTAAACAGTTGCTGAGGTGGATGTGGCTCAGATGGGAGACTTCGTCCTCAGGCGCCGCCTCTTTCGGCCATCTTTGTCGCCACCTCTGTCGTCCTTCTGAAGCTGCGGTGCATGACGTGTCCGATATCATACACACTCGCCGGCATTCAAGTCCTCGGCAGGGCAGATCAAAGTATTGTAGTGCACATGCGCGGGACCGGCGAGTGTGTATGACTTAGACGCGTCATGCACACACGCTTCAGAAGGAAAACGAAGATGGCCGAAAGAAGAGGCGCCGCTGGCACCGGAGAACGAAGACGCCCATCTGACCAGAATCCACCGCAGTGCGACCGTTAGTTGAGTTTTATAAAATGTTTATGTTCTACACAGCGGCCTGGGCTCTTAAATACAGCATGTTAGAATGTTGTATATAAGAGCCCACTGGTGGTGGCTGCAGCTTATAGGGTAAAAAACTGATGACAGGTTCCCTTTAAGATACTTTCCCACTTTAATTCCAACATTCTATTGGTCTTAGGAACAGACGAAAAGAATTCATGTCAAATAAATCGGTTGCATACCTGCGACAAATCAGAAGCAGAGGGGCTTCACGGCTTATTATGGAGTGCGGCGTGTGTCAGTTTTTAGACCATTTTTACAATAAAACGAAAAATCTATTATGTTCCATTGTATAATTCATCGTAGGTACAAACCTCAATACATTTAAAAGTGATCTTAAAGAGCTGGTTAACTTTGTGAAATGACATTGTATTTTCCCGGCTGAATGAGAGGACAGCACTTACCTAAGCTGTTTTGCATAGTTCTGCTCGATTTCTAATCTTTCTTTGACAAATTTTGCATACTTGTCCAGGAAGTCTAATCCCCATTGTGTGTGTTTCTCTAAATTATCGAACTGATCCTGCAACATAAAGAAATAAGTATTAATTAAAAAAAATGCACATTTCACATCAACAGCAAAAGACAAAATATCACATCTAACGGTACTAGATAACTACAAGCATACGGATATTATGCGTGTCCATCAAGTCTCTAGAGTACATATTTCATGACCCCAATGGTAATGCACAGTCACACTTCCATAAACCTTTCTACAGAGCAAAGAAATAGTCACAGTAATATAAAATATCACTTTTCCCAAACATAACCCTGTAAATGCAGCCTCACAATTCATCTGCTGATGTAATCTGTCCTCATTTGGTGTCTTCAGACCATATGACACCGCGGAGCTCACCGAGCCGCCCCGAGGCATTGCATGTGACATTCCACACTACTGAAAACTGGTATTGATGGAAATCAATATCTAAATGGCAGTATGATTCCAACATGAGAACTGAGTCCAGCCTGGGAGAGTGCTGGTGTCCAAGTGTATTCAGTATCTTCCCACGCAGGCTAATTGGCAGCTGCAGCTTATACTGAGCAGTGTAAGATCTCAGCAGGGAGCAGCGACACAGATGTCAATCAGGAGAGGTCATAAGAGATTATCTTATGGCCGTTCTGACATGGATTTCAAAAGAACAGGTCTAATATCCATTAAAAGGAGTTTTCTGATTTCCATTTTTTAATCCTCTGAAGGATTTTCCAGTATCAAAATCACAAACCTAGCTATAGACCCTCCTCTGGAGATCCATCAATGTCTCTCCACCACTGCACCTAGTCTATGTGGACAGGTTGCAGCGGTCACGTCAAGAATACAGCACAGGCATAGTTGTGCTTATCTTCACACTGGCAAAGTCCTTGGAGGATATCCTTCATTGTTAGGCTGCTTTCACACCTCCGGTTTTAGCAGAGCCAACCAATCCAGCTCTAAAACCTATGCAACGGATGCGGCAACAATACCGCATCCTTTGCATACGTTTTTTACATGCGGCCCGTCCGGTTTTTGCCGCTTGCGGCAGGCAACTGAGCATGCGCAGTGGAAAAAACCGCATGCGGCGTCCATAGCCATGCATTGCAAAATCGCGCCGCATCGGCCGGATGCGGCGTGATGCGTTTTTTTTTTTTGCCGGACAAAAAAAAAACGTGCCAGGCAACATTCCATCCGGCCGCCGCATCGGCTAAATCTGCCAAATGCAGCAAAAACGGACCGAACGCAAACTCATGCGGCACAAGACGGCACTAATGTAAGTCTATGCAAAAAAAACCCGCAACTAACGGCAAAAAAAACCAAAAAACGGTTGCGTTTTTTCTGCAAAGCGCCGGATTGTGCCGCACAGGAAAAACCGGATGTGTGAAAGCAGCCTTAGGCCGGTTTCACACATCCGGCTTTTCGCTTGTTTGCCGGATCCGGCGCTCTCCCATACAGTGACTACAGTACAGTGACAGCGCAACAAGCGCCGGTCACATGCTGTCATGTGACCGGCGCATGTGACCCGGAAGTTACAGCGCTGTCACTGTACTGTATTGTCTGTACGGGAGAGCGCCGGATCCGGCAAACCGGCGAAAAGCCGGATGTGTGAAACCGGCCTTAGCCGTTTGTATTGTGAAAACTAGCTCCACTTAAACCAGAGTTTTGCAACTGTAAGCAACTAACGTACTCATAATTCTACAGATTATCCTATATAAAAGGAACACTTGCATTCAGTTACTATTGGGAAATTCATCTGCTATCAACCTGCAGGACATTTTGCCCCAGACAATAAATTTGGAGTCATCATTAACATTTATTAGACTAGTGTAAGATGTTATTTTTTTCCTCCATGAAATGGAACATCACTGTCAGCAAAAAGGAAGATTATCTTCACCACTTATTCTTAGCCGATTGCCCAACCTATGACCACGCACCCATTACAGACTGATACAATTCCCTATACTTTCATGAAAACAAGCTGTGTGCAAACACCGATGAGAAATGTTCATCCTGACCATGCAGAACCATGAATGCTACATGTGGACTATATACAGGCTGTAACTGATAAGAACAAGATAAGTAATGCAGTCACAAAATAAGTCCCCTTATACAGTGTGTCCAACCAGATCGTGTCTACCGCCATTAACACGAGAACGGCGGCAGCTATAGGAATAGAAGTGGTGTCTAGGTATAGTAAAGTAGCCATGCGCTATGCAATGAAACCAAATTTTTGAATTTGAAACCACTTTTTTTCTCTCTCTCTCGTTCCATTTGAGATAAAAATGCTAACTCCGTTGTTTTCCACCAGGTGGCGGTAAAGGTGGTTTCACTGCGTAGCGCATGGCTACTTTACTATACCTAGACACCACTTCTATGCCTATAGCTGCTGCCGTTCTCAAGTTAATGGCGGTGAACAGGATATGGGTGGATATAGAAATAAGCAAAATGTTTATTGTATAGATATCAGTGCAAAAATACCATTAAAAACAATTAAAAACACCAGGACACCTGTCCCATGAACCAAGCAATAAAGTGCTAAATACAAAGGCACACAAATACATGCACAGAAATATGGTAACAATATATCAATAGCAGGTATAAATAAAACCTGGAACAGACATCAGGGACCGTATGAGAAAGGTAAATAACCCCTAGCATGCAGAAATGGTAGCAGGACTAATTCACCCAGAGAGGTCCATAAGGCTATAATCACCTAAGTAGGATCAAAATTCAGTCATAATTAAGGTGTCAGGAAATGTGCCCCAACCCTACGCGTGTCGCTCTCTACAAGAGCTTCATCAGGGGAAGGTGGTTCTCTGATAGGACCGACAGCCCAAACTATGCACTGGATATATCCAGCTTCAGAGCAGCACTAACACGCTATGAAGCAAAGACCCCATAGGCTGCACACCCCTACATTACATAAGTTACTGTCCACCACTGATGGACAGCAGAGGTGGCTGTTAACTTAGGAAACGAGCAATAAAGTATTAAAAACCTCTCTGCTCTTGAGAGCTAAGATTTTATTAAGAACTACATTACAAAGTTGATCGTTTTTACAAAAACTTTACAATTTCACAGATTTAGAAGATAAGACAACCCCTTTAGTTTCAGGAAGGTACAGGTGTTGTTTCTTTCCCGCATGAATAATTCATAAAGTGATAATTAAAAATAAAAACAAAAACGCAACTGTGTCTTGTTGCACGCAGCATATTTCTAGGCATCATAGGTAGAAGACATTTTCCCTCGACACTGGACTGATGAAGACTCCTATTGATTTGTCTTTCATCACATAACCGGGTCACATTGGCTAAGCAAACAAAATGGATATTGATTCCCGTACAGAAGACTCCGATCAAATTCCACACAGGAAAAAGCAGAAGAAGCGATGATGCGTCATTTATGACACCTGGAGACTTCTGCAAATGGCTTTTATGAAGTCGTTCAACAATAACAAGAAGCTGAACTGGTGAACCGCGGTTCATTAATACATTTAATTCTTCAAGGAAATGAGGTTCCTTTACGAGGTTTCCAATGTCAACATTTGAATTTCAAAGCAGCCTGTGTGTCGGAGCCGTCTATGCTGTACACAGGCGAAGGCTAGACTGCGGACCAGGCAGGAAAGGGTAAAGAGGCATTTTTTTTTCGTGGCGTATAAGACTACAAAGAGGTCCACCATCATTTAATTGCGCAGAAACCAGAGCTGATCAACAACGCTCATATTTCAATATCGAGTGTGACCGATACACCATCATCCCAGACGGCGCGGTCAGCAGCTTGTGTCGCCTCCTTCACTCTTCACTTATTGCTTCCGCTTAGGAGTAGTAATCTAATGTCATGCGCAACCCCCACAGTGTGAAGGTGCAGGTTAGTTGCCCAGACCACCCATAGCATTGCAAATGGTGACATTTACACGGTTATCTACAGCATAAAATGACATGCCGCAGATCTCGCACTAGTTGTCCTTCTCAATCTATACTGCAATTATTTTACGCAGCAAGTACGGGACTTTTTTGGTTTTTTTAAATATGCACAGGGACGTAACTACAATAGGTGAAGTATAGTACAGGGAGGGCCATAAGTATGGATACACCCTGGGTAGGCCATAAGTATGGATACACCGTGATAAAAAAAAGTAAAGTTGAATTCAAAATGGCGGCTTTGCAGATGGCCGCCATGGGTGTTACCCTGTCTCAAATGTTTTGCCCCTCCCATGTACTAATGTGCCACAAACGGTAAGGCGATATCAGCATCCACTTACATTTTATCAGGGTGTATCCATACTTGTGGCCCACCCTGTAGTGTAACTAGAGTCTGATTGGCCCAAGAGCAAAGTTTGAGCCTGGGCCCCCCTGCATGTTGGTCAGATGTATGGGATGTTGTAGCATTCTAAATTTTATAAAGACATACAAGTTGAGCCCCTTCCCACTTCATTGTGTATTAATAACCCCCATCCTGTACTAACGTCCTCCATCCTGGGTCACTTCCTGGTAAATATCCCCCATCATAGACCCCATCCTGGTATATATGTCCCAATCATAGGCCCATCCTGATATATGTCTCCATCCTGGTATATTTCCTTATTATGGTCCCATTCACATATGCTGCCCCATCACACCGCACCCAGAATAATAATAATAATAATAATAATAATAAAAAAACTCACCCTTCCTCTGCTCCCCTGGTGTTCTTCTCCAATGTGATCATGCAGACAACTGACCTCAGCGTTTAAGTGGCGCAGCACATACCGTTACTGTCATGCGCACTCACTTGCACCGCCTTACACTGCCAGTATATTCGCTGCTCCACATGCCCAGGATAATGGGCAAGTGAAAATCCAGATCCTTTAATAGAAGCACACGTGACCAACCAGTCGCTGCAGGAATCCGGCAGCTAGGCAGTCATGTACACAGGGCCGTATTTGCCACTAGGCACCCGTGGTCCCGTGCCTAGGGCGGCACGTTGCGGGGGGCGGCACTTTCTGGCAGCCAAAAAAATATATATAAATTTTTTTTTTTTTTTTTACATCCCCGCCCCCCGTCCCTCCCTCCGTTACACTCGGCTGTGTTCCGGGGGGGGGGGGGGGGGGGGGTGTTGGGAGGGAGGACAGGCGCACTTCTGCTGTCTATTTAAATACATGGCGGGCGCCAGGCATAGTGAGCTGACTAACCCCAGAAGTTCCATGGCCTGCACTTCCGGGGTCAGAGGCGCGCGGGCGCGACAGTCAGCTCACTGCCCCGTGCTGCAGCGTCCAATCCTGCAGATGACACACGCCGCGGAGGAGGACGCGTCTGCAGCTGGAGCAAGCCAGAAGAGGAGCCAGCCAGAGCAGGGCGGCGGGCACCGGAGCAGGTAAGGCAGAGGCAGAGCCTAGAATGTATGGGCTCCTTACAAGTTAGTTGATGATCGTTGCAAATTGCGATGCCTCTTTTTGTCCACTGTAATCATGCAAGGGGAGGCTGGGAAGAGAGAGAGGCTGGGGGGAGGCTGGGAAGAGAGGGAGGCTGGGAAGAGAGAGAGGCTGGGGGGAGGCTGGGAAGAGAGAGAGAGGCTGAGGCTGGGAAGAGAGAGGCTGAGGGGAGGCTGGGAAGAGAGAGAGGCTGAGGCTGGGAAGAGAGAGAGAGACTGAGACTGGGGGGAGGCTGGGAAGAGAGGCTGAGGCTGGGGGGAGGCTGGGAAGAGAGAGAGGCTGAGGGGAGGCTGGGAAGAGAGAGAGGCTGGGAAGAGAAAGAGGCTGAGGCTGGGGGGAGAGAGGCTGAGGCTGGGGGGAGGCTGGGAAGAGAGGGAGGCTGAGGCTGGGGGGAGAGAGGCTGAGGCTGGGGGGGAGGCTGGGGGGAGAGAGAGGCTAAGGCTGGGGGGAGAGAGAGGCTGAGGCTGGGGGGAGAGAGAGGCTGAGGCTGGGGGGAGAGAGAGGCTGAGGCTGGGGGGAGAGAGAGGCTGAAGCTGGGGGGGAGGCTGGGAGAAGAGAGGCTGATTCTGGGGGAGGCTGGGAGGGGGAGGCTGATGCTGAGGGAGGCTGATGCTGAGGGAGGCTGGGAGGGGGAGGGGGAGGCTTGGAGGAGGGAAGCTGATGCTGAGGGAGACTTGGAGGAGGGAGGCTGGGGGAGGAGGGAGGCTGAGGCTGGGGGAGGAGGGAGGCTAAGGCTGGGGGAGGCTGATGATGGGGGAGGCTGGGAGGAGAGAGGCTGATGCTGGGGGAGGCTGGGAGGGTGAGGCTTGGAGGAGGGAAGCTGATGCTGAGGGAGGCTTGGAGGAGGGAGGCTGATGCTGAGGGAGGAGGGAGGCTGATGCTGGGGGAGGCTGGGAGGAGAGGCTGATGCTGGGGGAAGCTGGGAGGGTGAGGCTTGGAGGAGGGAAGCTGATGCTGAGGGAGGCTTGGAGGAGGGAGGCTGATGCTGAGGGAGGCTGATGCTGGGGGAGGCTGGGAGGAAGGCTGATGCTGGGGGAGGCTGGGAGGAGGGAGGCTGATGCTGGGGGAGGCTGGGAGGAGGGAGGCTGAGGCTGGGGGAGGCTGGGAGGAGAGAGGCTGATGCTGGGGGAGGCTGGGAGGGGGAAGGTGAGGCTTGGAGGAGGGAGGCTGATGCTGAGGGAGGCTGGGAGGAGGGAGGCTGATGCTTGGGGAGGCTGGGAGGGGGAGGGGGAGGCTGATGAGGAGGGAGGCTGATGAGGAGGGAGGCTGATGAGGAGGGAGGCTGATGCTGGGGGAGGCTGGGAGAAGAGAGGCTGATGCTGGGGGAGGCTGATGCTGGCGGAGGCTGGGAGGAGGGAGGCTGATGCTGGGAGAGGCTGGGAGGAGGGAGGCTGATGCTGGGGGAGGCTGGGAGGAGGGAGGCTGATGCTGTGGGAGGCTGGGAGGAGAGAGGCTGATGCTGTGGGAGGCTGGGAGGAGAGAGGCTGATGCTGTGGGAGGCTGGGAGGAGAGAGGCTGATGCTGTGGGAGGCTGGGAGGAGAGAGGCTGATGCTGTGGGAGGCTGGGAGGAGAGAGGCTGATGCTGGGAGGAGGGAGGCTGATGCTGGGGGAGGCTGGGAGGAGGGAGGCTGATGCTGTGGGAGGCTGGGGGAGAGAGGCTGATGCTGGGGGAGGCTGGGAGGGGGAGGCTTGGAGGAGGGGGGCTGGGAGGAGGGAGGCTGATGCTGGGGGAGGCTGGGAGGAGGGAGGCTGATGCTGGGAGCAGGGAGGCTGATGCTGGGGGAGGCTGGGAGGAGAGAGGCTGATGCTGGAGGAGGCTCATGCTGGGGGAGGCTGGGAGGAGAGAGGCTGATGCTGGAGGAGGCTCATGCTGGGGGAGGCTGGGAGGAGAGAGGCTGATGCTGGAGGAGGCTCATGCTGGGGGAGGCTGGGAGGAGAGAGGCTGATGCTGGAGGAGGCTCATGCTGGGGGAGGCTGGGAGGAGAGAGGCTGATGCTGGGGTAAGCTGGGAGCAGGGAGGCTGATGCTGAGGGAGGCTGGGGGGAGAGAGGCTGATGCTGGGGGGAGAGAGGCTGATGCTGGGGGACGCTGGGGGGAGAGAGGTTGTTGCTGGGGGAGAGACTGTTGCTGGAGGCGGGGGGAGAGAGGCTGCTGCTGGGGGAATGGGAGAGAGGGACCAATGCTAGAGACAGAGGACAAGGGTTGAGGGATACAGCAATGACAATATCGATGGGGGGGAGTGTAAGGACTCAGAATAAGAGGGGGGCAGCATTGGGAGCTCATTATGGAGAAGGGGCAGCATGTGTGGGCTCAGTATGGAGTGGAGCAATGTAGGGGAGTCAATATCAAGAGTGGGGTAGTGTGTGTGTGTGTGTGGGTCTCAGCATAAGCGCTAGTGTGGTGGTCTTAGTATGATGAATGGGGCAGCATGGAGGTGTCATTATGGAAAAGAGGAAGGCAGCATTAGGAGCTCATGGAGAGGGGCAGCATGCACGGGACACTGTGAGGAGGGGGCAGCATGCACGGGACATTGTGAGGAGGGGGCAGCATGCATGGGACACTGTGAGGAGGGGGCAGCATGCATGGGACACTGTGAGGAGGGGGCAGCATGCATGGGACATTGTGAGGAGGGGGCAGCATGCATGGGACATTGTGAGGAGGGGGCAGCATGCATGAGACACTGTGAGGAGGGGGCAGCATGCATGGGACACTGTGAGGAGAGGGCAGCATGCATGGGACACTGTGAGGAGGGGGCAGCATGCATGGGACAATGTGAGGAGGGGGCAGCATGCATGGGACATTGTGAGGAGGGGCAGCATGCATGGGACATTGTGAGGAGGGGGCAGCATGCATGGGACACTGTGAGGAGGGGGCAGCATGCATGGGACATTGTGAGGAGGGGGCAGCATGCATGGGACATTGTGAGGAGGGGCAGCATGCATGGGACATTGTGAGGAGGGGGCAGCATGCATGGGACACTGTGAGGAGGGGGCAGCATGCATGGGACATTGTGAGGAGGGAGCAGCATGCATGGGACATTGTGAGGAGGGGGCAGCATGCATGGGACATTGTGAGGAGGGGGCAGCATGCATGGGACATTGTGAGGAGGGGGCAGCATGCATGGGACACTGTGAGGAGGGGCAGCATGCATGGGACATTGTGAGGAGGGGGCAGCATGCATGGGACACTGTGAGGAGGGGGCAGCATGCATGGGACACTGAGGAGGGGGCAGCATGCATGGGACGTTGCGGGGGGCGGCACTTTCTGGCAGCCAAAAAAATATATATAAATTTTTTTTTTTTTTACATCCCCGCCCCCCGTCCCTCCCTCCGTTACACTCGGCTGTGTTCCGGGGGGGGGGGGTGTTGGGAGGGAGGACAGGCGCACTTCTGCTGTCTATTTAAATACATGGCGGGCGCCAGGCATAGTGAGCTGACTAACCCCAGAAGTTCCATGGCCTGCACTTCCGGGGTCAGAGGCGCGCGGGCGCGACAGTCAGCTCACTGCCCCGTGCTGCAGCGTCCAATCCTGCAGATGACACACGCCGCGGAGGAGGACGCGTCTGCAGCTGGAGCAAGCCAGAAGAGGAGCCAGCCAGAGCAGGGCGGCGGGCACCGGAGCAGGTAAGGCAGAGGCAGAGCCTAGAATGTATGGGCTCCTTACAGGTTAGTTGATGATCGTTGCAAATTGCGATGCCTCTTTTTGTCCACTGTAATCATGCAAGGGGAGGCTGGGAAGAGAGAGAGGCTGGGGGGAGGCTGGGAAGAGAGGGAGGCTGGGAAGAGAGAGAGGCTGGGGGGAGGCTGGGAAGAGAGAGAGAGGCTGAGGCTGGGAAGAGAGAGGCTGAGGGGAGGCTGGGAAGAGAGAGAGGCTGAGGCTGGGAAGAGAGAGAGAGACTGAGACTGGGGGGAGGCTGGGAAGAGAGGCTGAGGCTGGGGGGAGGCTGGGAAGAGAGAGAGGCTGAGGGGAGGCTGGGAAGAGAGAGAGGCTGGGAAGAGAAAGAGGCTGAGGCTGGGGGGAGAGAGGCTGAGGCTGGGGGGAGGCTGGGAAGAGAGGGAGGCTGAGGCTGGGGGGAGAGAGGCTGAGGCTGGGGGGGAGGCTGGGGGGAGAGAGAGGCTAAGGCTGGGGGGAGAGAGAGGCTGAGGCTGGGGGGAGAGAGAGGCTGAAGCTGGGGGGGAGGCTGGGAGAAGAGAGGCTGATTCTGGGGGAGGCTGGGAGGGGGAGGCTGATGCTGAGGGAGGCTGATGCTGAGGGAGGCTGATGCTGAGGGAGGCTGGGAGGGGGAGGGGGAGGCTTGGAGGAGGGAAGCTGATGCTGAGGGAGACTTGGAGGAGGGAGGCTGGGGGAGGAGGGAGGCTGAGGCTGGGGGAGGAGGGAGGCTAAGGCTGGGGGAGGCTGATGATGGGGGAGGCTGGGAGGAGAGAGGCTGATGCTGGGGGAGGCTGGGAGGGTGAGGCTTGGAGGAGGGAAGCTGATGCTGAGGGAGGCTTGGAGGAGGGAGGCTGATGCTGAGGGAGGAGGGAGGCTGATGCTGGGGGAGGCTGGGAGGAGAGGCTGATGCTGGGGGAAGCTGGGAGGGTGAGGCTTGGAGGAGGGAAGCTGATGCTGAGGGAGGCTTGGAGGAGGGAGGCTGATGCTGAGGGAGGCTGATGCTGGGGGAGGCTGGGAGGAAGGCTGATGCTGGGGGAGGCTGGGAGGAGGGAGGCTGATGCTGGGGGAGGCTGGGAGGAGGGAGGCTGAGGCTGGGGGAGGCTGGGAGGAGAGAGGCTGATGCTGGGGGAGGCTGGGAGGGGGAAGGTGAGGCTTGGAGGAGGGAGGCTGATGCTGAGGGAGGCTGGGAGGAGGGAGGCTGATGCTTGGGGAGGCTGGGAGGGGGAGGGGGAGGCTGATGAGGAGGGAGGCTGATGAGGAGGGAGGCTGATGAGGAGGGAGGCTGATGCTGGGGGAGGCTGGGAGAAGGGAGGCTGATGCTGGGGGAGGCTGATGCTGGCGGAGGCTGGGAGGAGGGAGGCTGATGCTGGGAGAGGCTGGGAGGAGGGAGGCTGATGCTGGGGGAGGCTGGGAGGAGGGAGGCTGATGCTGTGGGAGGCTGGGAGGAGAGAGGCTGATGCTGTGGGAGGCTGGGAGGAGAGAGGCTGATGCTGTGGGAGGCTGGGAGGAGAGAGGCTGATGCTGTGGGAGGCTGGGAGGAGAGAGGCTGATGCTGTGGGAGGCTGGGAGGAGAGAGGCTGATGCTGGGAGGAGGGAGGCTGATGCTGGGGGAGGCTGGGAGGAGGGAGGCTGATGCTGTGGGAGGCTGGGGGAGAGAGGCTGATGCTGGGGGAGGCTGGGAGGGGGAGGCTTGGAGGAGGGGGGCTGGGAGGAGGGAGGCTGATGCTGGGGGAGGCTGGGAGGAGGGAGGCTGATGCTGGGAGCAGGGAGGCTGATGCTGGGGGAGGCTGGGAGGAGAGAGGCTGATGCTGGAGGAGGCTCATGCTGGGGGAGGCTGGGAGGAGAGAGGCTGATGCTGGAGGAGGCTCATGCTGGGGGAGGCTGGGAGGAGAGAGGCTGATGCTGGAGGAGGCTCATGCTGGGGGAGGCTGGGAGGAGAGAGGCTGATGCTGGAGGAGGCTCATGCTGGGGGAGGCTGGGAGGAGAGAGGCTGATGCTGGGGTAAGCTGGGAGCAGGGAGGCTGATGCTGAGGGAGGCTGGGGGGAGAGAGGCTGATGCTGGGGGGAGAGAGGCTGATGCTGGGGGACGCTGGGGGGAGAGAGGTTGTTGCTGGGGGAGAGACTGTTGCTGGAGGCGGGGGGAGAGAGGCTGCTGCTGGGGGAATGGGAGAGAGGGACCAATGCTAGAGACAGAGGACAAGGGTTGAGGGATACAGCAATGACAATATCGATGGGGGGGGAGTGTAAGGACTCAGAATAAGAGGGGGGCAGCATTGGGAGCTCATTATGGAGAAGGGGCAGCATGTGTGGGCTCAGTATGGAGTGGAGCAATGTAGGGGAGTCAATATCAAGAGTGGGGTAGTGTGTGTGTGTGTGTGGGTCTCAGCATAAGCGCTAGTGTGGTGGTCTTAGTATGATGAATGGGGCAGCATGGAGGTGTCATTATGGAAAAGAGGAAGGCAGCATTAGGAGCTCATGGAGAGGGGCAGCATGCACGGGACACTGTGAGGAGGGGGCAGCATGCACGGGACATTGTGAGGAGGGGGCAGCATGCATGGGACACTGTGAGGAGGGGGCAGCATGCATGGGACACTGTGAGGAGGGGGCAGCATGCATGGGACATTGTGAGGAGGGGGCAGCATGCATGGGACATTGTGAGGAGGGGGCAGCATGCATGAGACACTGTGAGGAGGGGGCAGCATGCATGGGACACTGTGAGGAGAGGGCAGCATGCATGGGACACTGTGAGGAGGGGGCAGCATGCATGGGACAATGTGAGGAGGGGGCAGCATGCATGGGACATTGTGAGGAGGGGCAGCATGCATGGGACATTGTGAGGAGGGGGCAGCATGCATGGGACACTGTGAGGAGGGGGCAGCATGCATGGGACATTGTGAGGAGGGGGCAGCATGCATGGGACATTGTGAGGAGGGAGCAGCATGCATGGGACATTGTGAGGAGGGGGCAGCATGCATGGGACATTGTGAGGAGGGGGCAGCATGCATGGGACATTGTGAGGAGGGGGCAGCATGCATGGGACACTGAGGAGGGGGCAGCATGCATGGGACACTGTGAGGAGGGGCAGCATGCATGGGACATTGTGAGGAGGGGGCAGCATGCATGGGACACTGTGAGGAGGGGGCAGCATGCATGGGACACTGTGAGGAGGGGGCAGCATGCATGGGACACTGAGGAGGGGGCAGCATGCATGGGACACTGTGAGGAGGGGGCAGCATGCATGGGACACTGTGAGGAGGGGGCAGCATGCATGGGACACTGTGAGGAGGGGGCAGCATGCATGGGACACTGTGAGGAGGGGGCAGCATGCATGGGACACTGTGAGGAGGGGCAGCATGCATGGGACACTGTGAGGAGGGGGCAGCATGCATGGGACACTGTGAGGAGGGGGCAGCATGCATGGGACACTGAGGAGGGGGCAGCATGCATGGGACACTGTGAGGAGGGATCAGCATGCATGGGACACTGTGAGGAGGGATCAGCATGCATGGGACACTGAGGAGGGGGCAGCATGCATGGGACATTGTGAGGAGGGGGCAGCATGCATGGGACATTGTGAGGAGGGGGCAGCATGCATGGGACATTGTGAGGAGGGGGCAGCATGCATGGGACACTGAGGAGGGGGCAGCATGCATGGGACACTGAGGAGGGGGCAGCATGCATGGGACACTGTGAGGAGGGGGCAGCATGCATGGGACACTGTGAGGAGGGGGCAGCATGCATGGGACTTTGGGAGGAGGGGGCAGCATGCATGGGACACTGAGGAGGGGGCAGCATGCATGGGACACTGAGGAGGGGGCAGCATGCATGGGACATTGTGAGGAGGGGGCAGCATGCATGGGACACTGTGAGGAGGGGGCAGCATGCATGGGACATTGTGAGGAGGGGGCAGCATGCATGGGACATTGTGAGGAGGGAGCAGCATGCATGGGACATTGTGAGGAGGGGGCAGCAAGCATGGGACATTGTGAGGAGGGGGCAGCATGCATGGGACATTGTGAGGAGGGGGCAGCATGCATGGGACACTGAGGAGGGGGCAGCATGCATGGGACACTGAGGAGGGGGCAGCATGCATGGGACATTGTGAGGAGGGGGCAGCATGCATGGGACACTGAGGAGGGGGCAGCATGCATGGGACACTGAGGAGGGGGCAGCATGCATGGGACACTGAGGAGGGGCAGCATGCATGGGACACTGTGAGGAGGGGCAGCATGCATGGGACACTGAGGAGGGGGCAGCATGCATGGGACACTGTGAGGAGGGGGCAGCATGCATGGGACACTGAGGAGGGATCAGCATGCATGGGACACTGTGAGGAGGGATCAGCATGCATGGGACACTGAGGAGGGGGCAGCATGCATGGGACATTGTGAGGAGGGGGCAGCATGCATGGGACACTGTGAGGAGGGGGCAGCATGCATGGGACACTGTGAGGAGGGGGCAGCATGCATGGGACACTGAGGAGGGGGCAGCATGCATGGGACTTTGGGAGGAGGGGGGCAGCATGCATGGGACACTGAGGAGGGGGCAGCATGCATGGGACATTGTGAGGAGGGGGCAGCATGCATGGGACACTGAGGAGGGGGCAGCATGCATGGGACACTGAGGAGGGGGCAGCATGCATGGGACACTGAGGAGGGGGCAGCATGCATGGGACACTGAGGAGGGGGCAGCATGCATGGGACACTGAGGAGGGGGCAGCATGCATGGGACACTGAGGAGGGGGCAGCATGCATGGGACACTGAGGAGGGATCAGCATGCATGGGACACTGTGAGGAGGGATCAGCATGCATGGGACACTGAGGAGGGGGCAGCATGCATGGGACATTGTGAGGAGGGGGCAGCATGCATGGGACACTGTGAGGAGGGGGCAGCATGCATGGGACACTGTGAGGAGGGGGCAGCATGCATGGGACACTGAGGAGGGGGCAGCATGCATGGGACTTTGGGAGGAGGGGGCAGCATGCATGGGACACTGAGGAGGGGGCAGCATGCATGGGACATTGTGAGGAGGGGGCAGCATGCATGGGACACTGAGGAGGGGGCAGCATGCATGGGACACTGAGGAGGGGGCAGCATGCATGGGACACTGAGGAGGGGGCAGCATGCATGGGACACTGAGGAGGGGGCAGCATGCATGGGACACTGAGGAGGGGGCAGCATGCATGGGACACTGAGGAGGGGGCAGCATGCATGGGACACTGAGGAGGGGGCAGCATGCATGGGACACTGTGAGGAGGGGGCAGCATGCATGGGACATTGTGAGGAGGGGGCAGCATGCATGGGACACTGTGAGGAGGGGGCAGCATGCATGGGACACTGTGAGGAGGGGGCAGCATGCATGGGACACTGTGAGGAGGGGGCAGCATGATGTGAGGTCAATGTGCAGATCACATTTCATAATTGAGGAAGGTGTGGTGGGTATAATTTATAAGGGAGGGCAATGTGTAGTTTATTAGGGGCAGTGTGACAGTCACAGTATATAAGTGGGGACGGTGTGGTGGGAATATTTTATGCTCATGCTATGTTTTGATGTGCCCGTGGTGATCCCCATTGGGGGGGGGGGGGTTAGTGCCCTTCGTTTCTCATTGATACTTTTTAGGCTATGTGCGCACGTTGCGCAAATACATGCAGTTACGCTGCGCTTTGTAGCGCAGCGTAACTGCATGCGTCCTGCGTCCCCTGCACAGTCTATGGAGATTGTGCAGGGGCCGTGCGCACATGGCGTTTTAGAGCGCACCGCTTCAGCTACTGCCGAAGCGCTGCGTAAAAAGTAGTGACATGTCACTTCTTTCCTGCGCTTTGCCGGCAGCTCCTGCTCTGTCTATGGCAGGAGCTGCAGGCAGAGCGCATGGAATCGGCGCTCACTACGGACATTTTCTGCAGCGATTAGAAGCGCACATGTGCTCTTCAGATCGCTGCAGAAATTTCTGCAGTGAACTGTACGCAATGTGCGCACATAGCCTTAAAGTGTTTTACAGAGTAGATCTGCCTTAAACAGATGTCGTGTGCGAAAACTCAGTTTTACGTTGTCAATAAGGGGCGCGACCACTTAAAGTGCCTAGGGCAGCACGAAGGCAAAATACAGCCCTGCATGTACACAACTAGTAAAAGAACATTAATAGTCACTGCTCCCCACACCCATAATCACGCCCACCTCTCAGCACCAGTTTTAGTGCAAAGAGGAGGGCGGGATTATGGGCACAGAGCAGTGAATATTCATATTCCTAATCGGCAGCCGACACAGTGTAGTGCAGGGACCCGATGGGTCTCTGTGCTGCAATGTATTTCAGCTGGATGCGCACCCTTGGAGGCACATCCAGCTGAAACAGGTGCCGGGGTTAGCGCCCTCCCCCCTCCTTAGGCTCTGTTCACACCAGGTTTTAGATTTATATTTGGGTTAGCTTATGGAACTCTATACAATGCCTGTAGGCTCCCTTGTTAACACTAGAAGTCCCAGAGAGGGGTCATTTAACATTTCTACCTTTGGAACCCAGAGACGGGTGGAATGACCTGAAGGATTTTAGCTAACATCCTATCATCACAGTCTTTTGTTCTGTAATTAAGGCCATTACTCTCACACCACAGGAGGTTGTTTTCCATTGAGTTTAGCCATTTAGTTTCAAGTTAGTTCTATTCAGTTTGGACTAAGGGCTACTGCTCACATAGCGAGATCGCTGCAGAGTCACGATTTTTGTGACGCAGCAGTGACCTCATTAGCGATCTCGCGGTGTGTGACACTGAGCAGCGATCTGGCCCCTGCTGTGAAATCGCTGCTCGTTACACACAGCCCTGGTTCATTTTTTGGACGTTGCTCTACCGCTGTGAAGCACACATCTGTGTGTGACAGCGAGAGAGCAACAATCTGAATGTGCAGGGAGCCGGCTTCTGGCAGCCTGCGGTAAACTGTAACCAAGGTAAATATCGGGTAACCAAGCGCTTGGTTAGCCGATATATACCTTAGTTACCAAGCGCAGCATCGCTCCATGCATCACTGGTGGCTGGTCACTGGTGAGATCTGCCTGATTGACAGCTCACCAGCGACCATGTAGCGACGCACCAGCGATCCTAACCAGGTCAGATCGCTGGTGGGATTGCTGGAGCGTCGCTAAAGTGTGACAGTCATTTGACCCTCTTTCGGGACTTCGGGGGGGGGGGGGGGGAGCTCAAAATTTCTGGGACTTCTAGTGTTAAAGAGAGGCATACCAAGAAGCATATAAAACTTTTTTCTTTGCAAATGCTCCTTTAAAAAAAAATAAATAAAAGGATATGGGGGTAAATTCTTCCAGATTGTCTAAAATAACCCACAAAATAACACTTTCAGCCATCATTCACACTTTAATATATTTCCATCAGTGTTTAATTTGCCAAACCCAGGATTGGAGCCTACAGGAAAACTATAATTAAAAGTGACACCTGTTCTGTGTTTTGGAGACATTCCAGGTTTTGCCATAAAAATACTGATGTGTTAATTAGGCGTTAGGCACATGTTAGGTAAATGGGTGCACATATTTATTTGGTATCTGAATCAGAAAAATCCCCCAAACATACCCAGAACATGAAGCCTAATTGCGATGTGAATGCAGCCTTAGATATTGTCTGATTCTTGATACATTCATGAAGCGACAATAGAAAAATACGAAACAAAATAAAAATAAAAATTGCATTATGTTGAGAAAAATATGGCATCACCGTCTCAGCCACAATCCCAGAAATAATATCCAGCAGCCTGCCAAGTCTTATTCCTGCAGAAATGGAATTTTTGGAGGCATAAACCCTGGGCCGGCCTCACACGAGGCACACGGGGAAGGAGCAGAAGCAAATTAGCCGGGGATTTACCAGCTCGTATGTGCGGGAGGAATTAACAAGCAACAGAAGCTGAAAATGGGCCGACACCGGGCAGAGCGGGCCGGAGGGGGCGCAGAGGGCATCTAGGGACACGGCCAACAAAGAAAAAAGGCCAAGACCATAGGCGGTGATACAGGTTTAATGTCCCAACGCTGCTTCAGAGATCGGCCGCCTAATTACAAGAGTCGCTTTTTACTGTTTACAAAAGAGAAAAGAGGATTATAAGTCTCGATGTCCCCATCCCCAAAAACAGAATAAAGCCAAGAACCGAAGCTTCACCCTCACGAGTCTAATCACCAATTAGACATGCCTCCCGCCAAAATATTTACTACGTAAAGGACTTCGCGCTTCGGTGTCTTTCTGCGGGATTCTTGGTGGAGTTTACATTTTGGGGAGCAAAACGGAAAATCTGCACCAAAAACGAGCAGAAAATCCGCATGGAACGCATAGATTTGCTGAAGATTTATCTGCAGATAACACAATTAGGCTATGTGCCCACGGGACAATGTACCCGCGGATATTTCCGCAGGTTTCCCGCAGCTGCTCCCTGGAATCTGCAACTATCCATAGCTGCGGGTTCCGAGCATTTTTTTTGCGGTAAACCTGTGGACGTCCCGCCCGGCCTCTGTCTCTATAGTGGAGGAGTGGGAACTACGCAGATATTTCCGCAGGAATAATTGACATGCAGTTACGTGCAGCTGCGGGACATCCACAGCCGCAAATACAACCGCACCATTGATACAGCACTCCCCAAATCCCATAGGATAACATGGGGAGTGTCTGTACTTGCGCAAACCTGCGGATTTATCTGAAAAAAACCAAAAAAAAAACCAAAACAGATAAATCAGCAGGTTTTCCGTGGGCACATAGCCTAACATGTGAATGTATTTTTTTTTTTACTGAATGAAGGTTATTATAAATCTAGAAGATACGGCCATTTTCCTCTTCTTGCCAAAGAGCCACAGATGGCCGCCACCGTACAAACAGGAGTTCTGTGACAGGAGATGAGCCACATCTACCCCAAATCTCGAAACAGACCGTAAAACTAACAAAAAAAAATCAATGGCTGGACAGCTCCAATAATAGGTTGGTCCCATTACTGCCCACATATACATTCCCAGAGTTGCCCATTGGGCACTAATCCCTCCTAAACACATTAAGACGGGCGAAGAATTGTAGAATATTCATTTATAAGAAAGTTCATGATTGGATCTAGGCCTGTGTCATCTACAAACACCTGACGAACAAGCAAAGTTCTCATTTGTCAGGTGCAACGAGTTTTAGGGCTCATGCGCACGTTGCGTAATATCATGCATTTACGCTGCGTTTAGCACTGTAGCATAAATGCATGCGTCCTGCGTCCCCTGAACAATCTATGAAGATTGTGCATAATCCTTGCACACGATGCTTTTATGAACGCAGCGATTTGGGTGCTGAATTTTGACCCAAATAATTCAATAATGCAGCATGTCAATTAGATTGTGCGCTTTGGATGCAGCTCCCACTCTGTCTATGGGAGAGGCAGCATCCCGAGCGCATGAAATCGGCATGCAATCTGCTGAAACACTGCATCCATTACGCAGTGTTTCTGCAGCGATTTGAAGCGCACATGTGCTGTCAAATCGCTGCAGAAATTTCAGCATTTACGTGCAAACAAGACCTCAAGACGACATAAAAATCAATTTCTCTTGGCAAAACAACCTACAGGAGACGCTACAGGGAGGCGGGCCGCCCGCTACAGGGAGGCGGGCCGCCCGCTACAGGGAGGCGGGCCGCCCGCTACAGGGGAGGGGAAGGCGGGCCGCCCGCTACAGGGGAGGGGAAGGCGGGCCGCCCGCTACAGGGGAGGGGAAGGCGGGCCGCCCGCTACAGGGGAGGGGAAGGCGGGCCGCCCGCTACAGGGGAGGGGAAGGCGGGCCGCCCGCTACAGGGGAGGGGAAGGCGGGCCGCCCGCTACAGGGGAGGGGAAGGCGGGCCGCCCGCTACAGGGGAGGGGAGGCGGGCCGCCCGCCCGCTACAGGGGAGGCGGGCCGCCCGCTACAGGGGAGGGGAGGCGGGCCGCCCGCTACAGGGGAGGCGGGCCGCCCGCTACAGGGGAGGCGGGCCGCCCGCTACAGGGGAGGCGGGCCGCCCGCTACAGGGGAGGCGGGCCGCCCGCTACAGGGGAGGCGGGCCGCCCGCTACAGGGGAGGCGGGCCGCCCGCTACAGGGGAGGCGGGCCGCCCGCTACAGGGGAGGCGGGCCGCCCGCTACAGGGGAGGCGGGCCGCCCGCTACAGGGGAGGCGGGCCTCAAAAACACCATATTGGAATTTAAAACAAAAAGATTCTAAATGCTTGGTTATAGCAATAAGACATCGGCAACCAGTCTCATGGTCCTCAGAGCGTCTTCATTATTCTCTAGCCAAGTTCAAGACAAAAAAAAAAACAAAAACAACTCTCTATAAGAAACGATAATTGTACTTTATTACGGTGCCTAATTACATAACGTGGGAAACGCCTCAATGCCTCACCGTGAGGGCACTTATTACGGATTGAAGGAAATCATTCACAAAACCTTCTAATTGACGGAAACATCATCAGGGAGATTCATCATTTAAAAATAATTTGTTACATAAGAGATTCTTAAAAGTGCAATCAAGTTTCCAAAACCAGGAGAGTTCAGATTCATTGTTCTTCTAAAGTTTGTTACAGATGCAAAATTGTGTTTTGTTTTTTTAAACAATTCAACCTTAATATGGCCATATGACAGACTGGACTTCAGAATCAAACATAAAAGAAAAATTAAAGAGAAGCTGTCAGCAGGTATTCGTTATGTAATCGATCTGCAAAAATATAAAGCAAGTGAGCCGGATTTCAGGGATGTGTCACTTATTAGGATGTGTGTTGTAGTTTCGATGCAATCAGTGTTTGACTCGACCTTATTAAAATGGGGCCATATGACAGACTAGACTTAATAAAGCAGGCTTTTTCTAAGTTTGATTCTTATTTTTTTTATTTAACCTGAGATCAGGAAAAAATAAAGCAAGTGAGCCGGATTCCAGGTTTAGATCAGGAACGGAATAAAGGTGGAACTATTTCTGCGCTGCTGTAGGAATGACACAAATCCAAAAATACTGAAGTATAGATGGTTTTATTCTACACATTGCAAAGTGTATCCTCTCTTCAAAAAAAAAAAAAAAAAACCATCAGGGATTTCATGGATTCCAGGGATGTGTAACATTAGGATGTGCATTGTAGTTTCAATATGATCACTGTTTTATCAGCCGCAGATTATCACTGCCTGGCTAGGTCTCCCTTGTACAGCAGTCAGGATAATAAATAAATCTTTATTTTTTATATAGCGCTAACAATTTCCACAGCGCTTTACATACATCAGGAACACTGTCCCCATTGGTGCTCACAATCTAAATTCCCTATCTGTAGCTCTTTGGAGTGTGGGAGGAAACCGGAAAACCCGGAGGAAAGCCACGCGAACACGGGGAGAACATACAAACTCCTTGCAGATAAGTGTCCTTGGTGGGATTCGAACCCAGGACCCCAGCGCTGCAAGACTGCAGTGCTAACCACTGAGCCACCGTGCCCCCCATAATCTGTGTAATCCCGCCTTCACCTCTGATTGGCAGCTTGCTCACAATGTACATCAGAAGCTGCCAATCAGGGGTGTGGACGGAGTTATATAGTGATTAGAATACTGATCACAGCTTCATCTACAACAGATGAAAAAGGAATTTTATCAAAACGTCACCAAGCAGTCAAGTGATACATCATTGGAATCAGGCTCTCTTGCCCTATAGTTTGCTGTCCTCAGATTACATTGCTGACCAATTCCCTTTAAAGGGAATTTGTCAACAGGTGTTTGCCACCTAATCTGAGAGCAGCATAATGTAGGGGCAGAGATCCTGATTCCATCAATGTGTCACTTACTAGGCTGCTTAGTGTAGTTTTGATAAAATCACTAACTAATTAGCAGTATATCATCATTACAGGACTACTTGGCATGCTGCAGGTAGTCCAGCATATTCATGAGCTCTGTATAACTGCTAGATCTACAGCAGAGAAAACACTGATTTTATCAAAATGACAGCAAACAGCTCAGTAAGTGACAGAGACACAGACCCTGATTCCAGCGATCTATGTTTTGCTGTTCTCAGATGGGGGCGCAAAAACCTGCTCACATTGCTCACAGATTCCCTTTAAGTGCATAGGCCATGAGCTCCTGGTCTATGCACTTACAGAGACTGTCACCAGGTTTTTCCTCCCCCATCTGTCTATTACTGAAATATAAAAGTAAATAAAAATAAACCCCATAATGCTAAAATGGTTTCCCAATTGTCCAACAAAGAACATAAAACCGACAATAACTATGAAGCGTGCGATTATTTTTGCTCTCTGGATCTAAGCAGATCTGAAAGGTGACCTCCATGATGAAGAATGGATGCTCTTCTGTAAAACAGTTCCTCCCTAATAAACAAGCTCAGTGGGTAAATGAAGAGCTCAGACCAAGGTCTTAAATCTATCGGGATGTTAAGATGATTTCAGCCAAAACTTGTCACAACCCAACATTAATCCTGCGCAGAAGAACATTAATCCTGCGCAGAAGAACATTAATCCTGCGCAGAAGAGATGGTCAATCCTGAAGGCTGATGAATCACAGCTAAGTGAATGCGAGAGTGCACTTAGTCCAGATGACCGGATGCTTTCACAGACCTATTTATCAAAACAAAGAGCATGTTATTTAACGGCTTGTAAAACAATGCCGGGACTGCTCTGCCCTTGTACAGTTTGCTGTAATTAAGGAACTTATGCAATTTTAATTCAAGGTTCAATACGGAGCATTAATCACGAGTTATGCCGGCGATGGCCAAATCACAAGAAGCGGCCGGTCCCAGCGGTTGCATCCGACTTCCTTTTCCAAAGCATCAAATATATAGAAGAAAACATCTGGCCGCGTCTCCTCTGTGAGAGACGCACAATATTATACAGTCATTTTGACTCCGAGCCCAGTCTCAACGCTCAACCAATTTTACAGCTGAGCTATTGCAGCAGCAACACCCGGGCTCCGCCGCTCACGGTGCGAAAGGGGGTTCTGCAGAGGAGCGCAGTAACACAGTATGGCCCTGTGCTTCATCACAGAGGTGCACGTCAGGGCCTGGACTAGAGGGGCCGCGCCGGCCGGAGATGGGTGTACTATTTCATCCCTTTTGTCTGCAAAAATGGGAAACGAAGCTGCGGCCTTGGCGACTGAAACTACAGCATATGGGATATCCTCTTCTACAAGGGTAGTGGCTGCTCTCTGCACCGACGGATCAGATGACGTTACCAAAAAATGTAATAAATCATTTATACTGAAGGAGCCAAAAATATGACGGGAGAGCCAAGTATCATTGGTTGTGCTTTCAAATAGAGGGAAAAAATAAAAAAAGTGGAAAATAAGCCACTAAAAAGTGAGCCAAACATCTGAGGATATGTGCACGTGTTAAAGGGAATATGTCACCAGGTTTTTGCTTCCCCATCTGAGAGCAGCATAATGTAGAGACAGAGACCCTGATTCCTGCAATGTGTCACTTACTGAGCCGTTTGCTGTCATTTTGATAAAATTAATGTTTTCGCTGATCTAGATCTAGCAGTTATACAGAGCTCATGAATATGCTGGACTACCTGCAGCACGGCAAGTAGTCTGTGATGATCTACTGCTGATTAAGAAATGCAGACATTTCTGCACCAATAGGAAAATAAAACAGATAAGTGTCTTTGTAGGAAAAAGTAAACCCTTTTTTTTTTTTTTTTACTTGAGTTCCCCCCCCCATCCTATTGGAATGAGTAGAAAATGCTACAAGAATTGGCAACTGCTTCAAATCTGCAAGGGAAAAAAAAAAAATAAGCAGCACGTGCATGAGATTTCAGAAGCCTCAATCACTTCCCTGGTAGTAGGAAATGCTGCAGTTTCTGTAACATGGGCAAGGGAAAAAAATGCAATAAAATGGAAAAAAAAACCTCAAAATGTGCACATACCAGTAGATTTCACAGCTTACCGTATCTGTGTAGAGGGTAGTATCGACTGACCGGTACAAAAGTATCTACAGATATCATTTCGCATGATTCCCAATTTATCTGTTCCAACAAATGGAAATCATTAATAAGAGCAATATATTTTGGTGTTAAAAATGTCCAATAAGAACATGTCACAGTCTCCCGCACCGTCACAGCCCCCCTCACCGTCCATCTTTATTCTTCATTATTGCAACCAATTTTTGTGCATACTCACTTTCGTCACCAGTGGCTTAGAAGTTTTTGTATTTTTTTTCCATAGCGTAGGTCGGACATTAGCAGCACACAGGTTACATTACCTGGTTATCATTCCCCAGTATTACATCACAGGGTCACTGATGTAGAAGACCCAACAATAGGCTATTGTTTCTGGATGAATCACTTGGGCATTGCAGCTAAAGGCCCAGTCACACTAAACAACATCGCTAGCAACATCGCTGATAACGAACAACTTTTGTGACGTAGCAGCGATGTTGCTAGTGATGTTGCGGTGTGTGACATCCAGCAACAACCTGGCCCCTGCTGTGAGGTCGTTGGTTGTTGCTGAATGTCCTGGGCCATTTTTTAGTTGTTGCTGTCCTGCTGTGAAGCACAGATCGCTGTGTGTGACAGCGAGACAGCAACAACTAAATGTGCAGGCAGCAGGAGCCGGCTTCTGCGGACGCTGGTAACCACGGTAAACATCGGGTAACCAAGAAGCCCTTACCCTGGTTACCTGATATTTACCTTCGTTACCAGCGTCCGCCGCTCTCAGCTGTCAGTGCCGGCTCCTGCTCTGTGCACATGCGCTGCAGTACACATCGGGTAATTAACCCGATGTGTACTGTAGCTAGGAGTGCAGGGAGCCAGCGCTAAGCGGTGTGCGCTGGTAACCAAGGTAAATATTGGGTTGGTTACCCGATATTTACCTTAGTTACCAAGTGCAGCATCGCTTCCACGCGGCGCTGCTGGCTGGGGGCTGGTCACTGGTTGCTGGTGAGCTCACCAGCAACTCGTGTAGCCACGCTCCAGCGATCCCTGTCAGGTCAGGTTGCTGGTGGGATCGCTGGAGCGTCGCAGTGTGACATCTCACCAGCAACCTCCTAGCAACTTACCAGCGATCCCTATCAGGTTGGATCGTTGTTGGGATCGCTGGTAAGTTGTTTAGTGTGACTGGGCCTTTAAGGCCCCTTTACACACTGAGACTTTCTAGCGATCCCACCAGCGATCCCAACCTGGCCGGGATCGCTACAAAGTCTCTGGTGAGCTGTCAAACAGGCAGACCTGGCCAACGACGCAACAGCGATACGGACCTGCAGAACGACCTAGCTGGTCATTGGGGACGTTGTAAAGCAGCTTTTTGAAAGGGAAGTCGCTGTAAAGTCCCCTTTACACACTAAAACTTTGCTGCACAGCGGGAAACAAAGGACCAAAGAATGGTCCTGAACGATTTGTAGCGATCACAACCTCACAGCAGGGGCCAGGTCGCTGATGTTTCACACACTGCAATGTCGCTGGGGAGGTCGCTATAACGTCACAAAACCGGTGACGATGTCGTTTGCGATGTTGCAGTGTGTAAAGCCACCTTTACTCTACATTAGTAAATGATTCAGCGCATGCAATGATAACAAGCACCAAGTAACACGCAACAGGTCGATAACGGTGCAATAGAAGAAGAAGTTTTCTACGATTACAAATAAATGCTTTTGGCAATTCCCAATAATAGATTTACCCTTATTCTGCTATCACATTGAGAACCTGCCCTATATCTGTGTGTTCAGTATTTGGGACTGGAGCCTCTATCGAAAAAATGTCTATCATTCTAACAGCCGTACACTAAAAGCCGCCCCCCCCCCAATACTAAAAATATTGACACTGTACTAGAAGGGACAATCATATTACAGTGTAAGGATATGAGCAGACGGTGCGGCCGTGGTCGGATAAAGTTCTGCAAGGGCCGATGCATAGTTGTGAAATAAAATAACAAGTCAATTTTCCATAGAGGTGAATGGACCTTATGCAGCCAGATGCACAGTCTGGCCCTATATCCTTAAACTATATTGGTATGACTACAAATCAAACCAGTCTAATTGTCTACACAATGAAAATTTACAGTCTACCATGCATAACAATGGCAAAACATTTTCCAGATATCACATTGTATTACTGTAATGCCGATGATCAACATTATGCTCCCCCTAGTGGCAAGTTTTTTTTGTGGAGCTGCTTTGCAGCACTCCCAGCTCTGCAGCACCCTCCTGTCTGGAGTTTCTCCACCTGACTATAGGCAGGCGTGGTCAGACTCTGCTGGAATTTATATCCACATTTATATCCACTGTGTCCTGCAGGGTTCTGCTTCCCGGGCCAATCCCCTGCAGGGAGGTGCCATATTAGACAGCTCCTCCCTCTACACCTTCCCCGATTATAGTCTTTGTCTGGCTGTGTTCTGCTTTGCTTCTCCCGATACCAACCTGGCTTGCCTTCCGTTTAGGTCGATGTCTCCGCTCCTGACCTGGGCTTTTATGCGGAATCTGTACTGCCTGCCCCAACCTCGGAATGCCTGTGCATCCACCTGTGCCCTCTGTACTTTGTATTCCGGTCTTGACCAACTGTTCAGCTGCTTCAGACCCGGGGACTGCCCTGGAGTGGTACCTGGCACCTACCATCGGCGGAAGCCTATCCTCACCATCTGGGGCCCCAGTGAAGATCAGGTAGTCGCTAAGGCTAAGTTCACACTTCCGTTTTCAATCCGTCAGGAACGGATCAGTTGTTTTTTAGATGTCAACTGATGCAACTGATGGGTTTTTCACAGGATTCCTTTCACAGGAATCCTGTGAAAAAACAGATCAGTTGCGTCCGTTACATCCGCTGTGCGTCCATTTTTTTGACGGATCAGTCATGATCCGTTTGTGTTTGGGACAGCCCAGTGGGCGTGCCAAACATGCTGGGCATGCTCAGTAGAGCATGACGGAATCCAGCGCTGGATTCCGTCGTAAGACGGATTACGACGGAATCCAGCACCATAGACATACATTGCAAGTGTGACGGATGGCGACGGATTCCTGCGCGGTGCGTTGTTTTCGACGGCCCGAAAAACGTTACATTCTGCGTTGCTCCCCGCCCGGCGGTCAGTCAAAAAACGACGAACTGCGATGCAGCGGATGCAACGCAGGGTCATCAGTCGCAATCCGCCACTAATGCAAGTCTATGGGACACAACGGAATCCGCTAAATGGATTCCGTTGTTTACCATAGCAGCGGATTTCGACTGATACATTTTAGCGGAAATGTGAACTTAGCCTTAATCATCTTAAAAAGGTGGTTTCAGTTGTCAACATTTTTTTTATTCTCATCATCTTGCACTAGGAAAATAATAGTACTAGCATTCCTTGCCTGCAGGTCTCCAACACTTCCTCAATCTTTGTTTACAAGCATCAGTTGTGACATCGCAACCACAGAGTTACAACTGGCATTGACCTGGCCATTGCATACCGTCTATCCCGACATCTCCACTCCTGATGCCGCGCCTGCTCCAACCTCAGATTGCCTGTGCTGTCTGTACTTTGTACTCCTGGTCTGACCCATCGTTCAGCTGCTTCAGGGACTGCCCTGGAGTGGTATCTGGTGACTAGCTGCAGTTCAAGCCTATCCTCACAATCCTAGGCCCTAGTGAAGAGCAGATAGTGGCTTAGTTAGGCCCATCCAGGGTAAGCCCGGCCTGGTGTCCACATCCACCCAACGTCTCAATTACCAGAAGCAATGAGAGGTCTGTAAGGGAAATTCTACATCAATAGGAAACAAAATAACTAAACAAAAGCCTATATAACAACACATTAAAACAGCAGGAGGGTGAATGTATAGCTTAAGTATATTTGTATAGCACTGCGAGTGTCAGAGACTTTCTGCCGGATAAACACACAGAACTTACAATAGTACAACGAGAAAAAAATAAGACAAATGGGTCACACGATTGCCTATATAAATCTATTTATAACTTGTAGGAAATGTCTGGGGAGGGGGCTTTGGGCCATTTCAGTCCTGGAAATTGAAGTGTTACCTAAACTCTGAACATCAGTATCACTTCGTAAGTTATGGTCACATAGCATTTTAGCCTATGGTGAATGGCTTCCATTATACTCGGTACAAAAGTCACGCCCATCCGAGCATCCAACTACTTGTTAGGAGCATGGTAGTGCCCGCTCATCACTAGTTACAAGTACCAAGTACCCGAGCATGGTAGTGCTCACTTTATCACTAGTTACGAGTACCGAGCACCAGAGCATGGTAGTGCCCTCTCATCACTAGTTACAAGTACCGAGTCCCCGAGCATGGTTGTGCCCTCTCATCACTAGTTACAAGTACCGAGTCCCCGAGCATGGTAGTGCCCGCTCATCACTAGTTACAAGTACCGAGTCCCCGAGCATGGTAGTGCTCGCTCATCACTAGTTAAGAGTACCGAGCACCCGAGCATGGTAGTGCCTGCTCATCACTGGTTACGAGTACCAAGCAACCGAGCATGGTAGTGCCCGCTCATCACTAGTTATGAGTACTAAGCCCCCGAGCATGGTAGTGCTCACTCATCATTAGTAACAAGTACTGAGCCCCCGAGCATGGTAGTGCCTGCTCATCACTAGTTACGAGTACCGAGCACCCGAGCACGGTAGTGCCCGCTCATCACTAGTTACGAGTACTGAGCCCCTAGCATGGTAGTGCCCGCTCATCACTAGTTACGAGTACTGAGCACCAGAGCATGGTAGTGCCCGCTCATCACTAGTTACGAGTACTGAGCACCACAGCATGGTAGTGCCCGCTGATCATTAAACATTATTTACAGACAAGTTTATCCAGCTGGGTGAACTCTTTCGTTAACGTCCAATGTGCATATTTTATTAATAATTATTATTATTATTATTAATAAATTACATTTGAAATGGGTCTTGATTAGAAATTTTGCTTCTACAGCCTCTACGTGAATATATGTTTCCACAACAGTAATGCACTAGTTTCTTTCCATTTGTCTTCTTCTACTTGCTAATCTACCAGTGCATATTAATGAAGAGTAGAAGAACCACAAAAAACAAAGACCGTCAGCTGCTTTGGGAGATTGCCGTTTGATAATCTCCATTGCTGCTGCATTTTGGACACTTGCGGTCATCTTTTTTTCTTCGATTCAGTGTTGGGATCAATTCATCTTGCACCATCAGAATCTGGTTATAAGTGTAGACTTCACTGCAGACTGGTTGTGGCGTGGGCCTTTGTTTCCTGGACGAGCGATGGGAGCCCGGTGTGACCGAGCAGGGTGCCCCCTTATTAGCAGCACATAATACAGGCTTTCTTTGCTCCCATTTAAAAACAGACTCCATAATGGGATTATTTTGGATAAACAATCGTTTTTACTTTTGGATAATAATTTTTTAATTTTAAATGATCGGAGTTGCACTTTAAATCAAGACCTATCCATGGGTGACTAAGATAAATGAATTTCTATGACACGTCCATATGGAGTAAAAAGAAGCCTGATACACGGGTTATAATCATAATAATTCTATCCTGTTATCCCAGACCCTAGTGATTCAGCTTCCTGGATGGAGAAACATGAAGACACTAAACGCTCTCATTCAGATGTCTTCGTCTAAAGGCTGAAAGCCAAGGCCATCTGTTCTCTCCTTCAGGACGTTTCCCATCCGGGTAAAACTTCCTGGACAGTGCGACATGTTTATATGAAGTGCGGAGACTTCACAAAATTTGAGTAAGCAGAGATGAAACCATATAAATTTATTCTTTCCCCTTTAAATATAAAGTGCATTGATCGCACCAGACGAGACTGAAGAAGAGCGGATCATTTAATTTATTTTCGTGCTCATATGACAAAAAAAGAAAAACCTTCTCGATACATTAAATTGATTTATGTGCTTAAGTTCCAAACAGAACATTAATTCTGCGTATTTATAACCCAGGACGTGAAGGTTTCCTGTATTTGTTCTGATATGACATTGTCTGGATACTTATTGAGCTGTCTTTGAAGTTACGGTTTATGTTGGATAACTTTGCAGAGCATCCATGGGTTTGAAGACTCACGAGTCAAGGAACATTGGCGTCAAAGTCATATTCTAGATCTGCGTTTCTCAACTCCCGTCCTCAAGACCCACCAACAGGTCAGGTTTTCTGGATTTCCTTAGTATTGCACAGGTGATGGACTAATTCCCTATGCAATGCTGAGGAAATCCTGAAAACATGATCTGTTGGTGGGTCTTGAGGACTGGAGTTGAGAAACTGTTCTAGATCATTTTCTGCTGTAATAGCTACAGCATGGTATATATCTATATAATGAGGTCAGCAATGTCACAAAACACACTTGTTTTGCTTCATATGGAGTACAGAAAGTGCTTTAGAAAAACAATGGGGCAGATTTACTGTTGACAATGCACCTCAACTTGAGCAAGTTTTCCGAATGTTGGGACATCCAAATTTTAGAACTTCTTAAAACCATGAAGAATAAGGAAGAGGTGGCCTGCTGGTGACAGGAAGGGTACGGCTTAAAATGTACCAACATCCACTAAAAATGATAAAAGTAAGCCAACCAAAAAGTTATACAAGTGTGCCACATTTATAATATAGGTAAGGATGGTTGACCGCGGGAAGATCAACATCGAACGCCGCGGAGACACCATCACGTGTTTCTCAACGCAGTGACACTAGAACAAGGTCCCCTGGGAAAATATGCAAAACAAGAATGCCGCGGAGACACCATCACATTTCTCAACGCTGGCAGGAAACTAGCCAGGTCTTTCACCGGGAAGGAACAACCATGGGAAGGGCAGTCTCCAGTCAAGGACACCACCTATACCAAAACATGGTATCCATCCACAGACAGCCGTTTCGGGGTATATGCCCCTCATCAGTGTGGAGTAGGAAACTGTCTAGTGGGAGCAATGCCTAGTAGAAGACTACATAGGTAAGGATGGTTGACATTTATAATATGGCATGTCCAAGTGCGATAAACGTAGCCCATTTTTACCTAGTCTAAATTAGCCCCAACTAATAATTCTTCCCAAATTTATAGATAAATGTTGAAATGTACCGGTCATCCAAACTTTGTCCATACTGATACAAGAATAAAGCAGAAGATATAAAAAAAGAGTCTCTGATCCAAAGAGAGGTCCTACTCATCACGATACTACTTTGGAAATATCAAGATCTTATCGTTTAGTACCAGGTGATTGTGGGTGCAACATTTTCTATTTTGGGGGGGGGGGGGATTTTGACTGTAGGGGTATAAGGGTTATATTATGAATTTTGTGATCGGATTTATTTAATAGTGATGAGCGAATAGTACGGTAACTACTCGTGTTCGAATTATTTCTGACGGAACCCAAAGTTTATTCCGGCATTTGTCACGAATAATGAACCTAATGCAACTCAATGGGAAACTCGAGCATTTTTCTTATGATGAATACCGGAATAGTGCGGTCTTCGGTAAGCATTATCCGAATATGAATAATTACTATTCGCCCATTACTAGTATTAGTATTTAATTCTGTATTAGGAGTTTATTGGCGCATTAAACGGTTACCTCTATGGTAAGCGTTGCCTACAGGTTTTAGAACATCTTGGTAGCTCGAAAGCAGACAATATTTTTCTGACAAAACTTCTCTATACAGAAAACACGGTGAAGTTTTCTGTTACCAGAACATTCCAACCCAATACTAATCTGACATGTCACTAATTCAGAACAGATGACATATCCCCCCTCCATCCTGGAAAGGATTACTAGCCTCAGGTCCCTTTGGGAAAGACATTGTTAAAATGGAATAAGTTAATGCCAGATCAATTTAAGGAGTTTATTTTATCTTATTACGTAATGAATGTTTCATCAAGTAACTCCTTCAATGCGGAAACATTTTTTTTAGAAGCCGGTCACAGAGACTGTTCCTTGTAGCGTTAGAAGAGTAATCCAGTCTTGGCAGTTTTTAGCTTTTCCACAGAAGAGGTGAAGGCGCCACATCTATCTGCGGAATAGGTCAATGACTTGGGCCACCAGGAATGGATCAGCGGCCGGGCATCTTTCATAATATGAAAACAAATTCTATAGGTTTACATTTCTAAACACATCTGAACCATATTTGCCAACTCCCTAGAAACATCTGGAAGGATCTTGGGAAAAAAGGAGACCTCCTGTGTTACCAGAAGAATTGGCAAGTCTCCGCGGTACTGCCAAAGCCAACTAAAAAGAAGAGATTTTGGAAGGTTTCTTGTGTGAGATGCTCAATAGAGATGACAGAACCCTAGTTTTGTACCAAGCACAGACTCTACGACAAAAAAAAAAAGTTCGGAGTTCGGGTGCGTTACATACGAACACCATTCGCGCGTGCTTTGGTGTGCTCGAGTACGCTCAGTGCTCAGCCCAGTGTGCGCGAGCATCGCTGTGCTCGGGTATGCTTGGTGCTCAGCCCAGTGCGAGACGCTTGCAGTGTTTGGACGGCTCATACTGGGAGTAACAACAGCGTGATCAGATGCAGTGGGCACCCACAAGAAAAAAAAAAAAAAAAAAACCCCTGCTCATTCACCCCCAGAAGTGATCTGTTTATGGCTGGCTGTATGTAGACAGACCCGAACTGCCCAATCAGTGACTTCCGTTGAGGTTCGGGTCAAGTCCGAGTCCCAAACCAAACTTTACCTAAAGTCCGGCTGCACCTGCCGAACCGAACTTCCACAGGTTTGCTGACCTCTAATGCTCAGTCACACTCTTTTGAACATGACTGCTTCTCATTGATCATCAGATATCCAGACGTAAAGTAATTAGCACCCAAAACCTTTCAGGCTATAGGTGGGTGTCACACATAGCGACGCAGCAGCGATCATGACCAGCGATTTGACCTTATCAGGATCGCTGCTGCGTCGTTACATGGTTGCTGGTGAGCTGTCAAACAGGCAGATCTCACCAGCGACCAGCCCCCAGCCAGCAGCGACGCGTGGAAGCGTAACTAAGGTAAATATCGGGTAACCAAGGAAAGCACTTCTCTTGGTTACCCGATATTTACCTTAGTTACCAGCAAACGCCGTTCTCACGCTGCCAGTGCCGGCTCCCTGTTCCCTGCACTCCTAGCCAGAGTACACATCGGGTTAATTACCCGATGTGTACTCCAGCTACGGGTGCAGGGAGCAGGGAGCCGGCACTGGCAGCGTGAGAGCGGCGGACACTAGTAACTAAGGTAAATATGGGGTAACCAAGGAAAGGGCTTCTTGGTTACCCGATGTTTACCGTGGTTATAGCTTAACTCAGGCTGTCAGAAGCAGTCTCCCTGCTCACTTCAGTTCGTCGCTCTCTCGCTGTCACACACAGCGATGTGTGCTTCACAGCGGGAGAGCAACGTCCAAAAAATGAAGCATCCACATTCAGCAACGACCGGCGACCTCACAGCAGGGGCCAGGTCGTTGCTGGATGTCACACACAGCGACAGGACGTCGCTGCTACGTCACAGAAAATGGTGACTTAGCAGCGACGTCGTCGCTATGTGTGACACCACCTTTAGTTCACACTGATTTTTTATTATTTATTTATTTTAAGTGTGTCTGTTCAAAAACTCTTTATATTCATTTCTATGGGAAATTCACTGTTGATAACTGCTTTTTGAGCATTTTTAATCTACTAAAGAGGTTTTCTTTAAAAAAAAAAAAAAAATTAGGTGATTGAAAAATAAACACAAATTCAAAAATACACGAATATTGCACTATACAGCCGCGGGTAACAAGTACTGCTATATTAAATATTTTATACAACTGAATTGTCAATGAACTCAGTACAGTGTACCAAAACCAAGGGAAAACCTCGTCAATAGCGGTATCAAATACAAAATCTAAAATTTAACAGATTTCAATCTGAATTCCATTAAGAAAAAAAGTCAATCTTTCCATAAGTTAGCCATTGTGATCGTGACAGACCGTCATATCTAAGAGGTGTGACATCCAAATTTGTGTCCACGCCACAAAGTATTGCGTCCACATATTATCGAAACATCTCAGCACTACAAGCTCCGTATATAACGTGTAATCTGACGTAATAAGGTTTTCTGCGCCCACGTGCAGCTTCACAATCCCACAATCCCAAGTCTATGCTCCGAGGTGTCAATGTATTCATCCATAACTCGACAAAGTGTGAAATCCTAATTAAGGAAGGTTTCTACGTCTACAAAAGGTGCAAAGTATATTTGCTGTGAAAAGAATGATGTAAGATTTCTAAAGATTTAGTTTTGACCAAAAATAAGTTCCCTATACATATTCCGTATTTCAGACATTTGAATGTATTATGTATCCAAATGTTTTCTTAATTATGCATCATCCCAATTGGCCCAGACCGCACGTGCTTCGTCTTACGTGCCAACGCTTTTCTTCACTTTTTCCCCCTCACATCCTGCTAATCGGATATTTCCAGCGACCCCTCTTCTCTTGGGGAGACGTCACGTTCGGAAAGTCTATGCAGCTGCAGCCCTGTGTGACTCTCTCTGGCTCAGAGATGATGCACTGAAGGGAGTGGAAGCAAATCTACACACTTGGGGATAACTATGTAATTATGGAGTGCGTGAGCAACCCAATATGCATTTCCGAGGTAGTGACACATCCAGCTTGACCAAAACCATTGGGCTTTAGAGTTGTTGTGCAAACCCATAATCCCAGCAGTTGACACGTGGAGCACAGCGTTTGTCAGACAAGGCTGTATGTTTAGGGAATGTGTGTTACTGACTGAGCTAATGACTAACGAGAACATTTAACCCCTTTATATATTTCTTCAAAAACCTTTAAAGGTTGAGTTTTTTCAGATTGGGAAAAATATAGGGCTTTGATTTCCCTTCAATACGTTTTAATATGGAGAAGTATAATCTTTTTCAAAATTAAAGAGATCGTCCACTAATTTTACATTGATGGCCTATCCCTAGGACAGGCCATCGATGTCTGATCGGTTGGGGCTTGACACCCAGAACCTTTGCCAATCAGCCGTTCTCGGCGCTGCCGGAGTTGCACAGTCTTGATAGCGGCCGGGTACTGCACATCCACCTCCTATTGATCTGAATGGGAAGCGGCTATGCAGCACCCAGTCCCGGCCGCTATCAGTTGACGAGGCAGCTCCAAAACTGAGCATTTCCAGGATCCTGCTGCCGGCGGCGGCACGGAGAACAGATTGGTGGTGGTGTGGGGAGTCGGACCCCAGCCGATCAGACATGTTAAAGCCACCAATGTTAAAGTAGTGGCCAACCTCTTAAAAAGAAATCATTTCCTTTGCAATTAAGGCTACATTCATGGTGTTTTTTGGTCTCCATGCAATCTACTGTACACTGAAAAACAAAATCTGATGTGTATGAATGAAGATGTAGAAAGACTAGTTAGCCAAATCCACCGATATAGACTGAAGCGGTCTATGGTTAAATATGCATAGGAACATCCCAAAACTCTCCCAATAGGTGATGTTGGGGGAGGGATGGAGTGGACACGTTGGTTGTATCCAACAGTCAATAGTTTTATTTGGCGGCAAGATAAGCCATTACGAGAAGAGACTGGCAGCGGTTATCCCATGTAGGAAAGTCTTCCTGTACATGGGGGAGTCAAGAGAGATAACTGTTGGTCAACTGAATGTTCAGCTGTATAGCGCAGATCCTCTCTCACGGAGAAGAGCCGGCTTTCTTTCTGGACCTCCTACCCTTCTGGGCCCGGTCGCAATCTCTGACACCACGATTGTTAAGTCCATGGATCCATATATGCAATGTGTTTGGAGGCCTTCATTCTCCATTGAGCAATACGAGTAGACTCAAATCTGATTTAAGAGCCCCTTCACATGAGCTGACCGCGACTGTAAGGTTACGTGCACACTGCATCCCTTTAAAAAACACTAAAAGAGATTGAACATATGCATTGCATTGCCAAGACACATGATCCTCAATTATGAGTCTGTCCACATGGACCTTACAGCTCATCTGGGGAATAGTAACTCCTGGAGGACTGGCCTTTTGAAGCCACACTCAAGAGGAATCTGTTTGCCATCTAACATAAGTGGAAAACATTACCATATATCATGTTCCCTTTCCTGGCATTTTTCACAAATATATACTAACTAGCTGTAGTACTCGGGCATTGCCTGGGATAATGTCTGTCTCTTTACCTGTCAGCCTCTGTCAGCCTCTGTCAGCCTCTGTCAGCCTCTGTCAGCCTCTGTCAGCCTCTGTCAGCCTCTGTCAGCCTCTGTCAGCCTCTGTCAGCCTCTGTCAGCCTCTGTCAGCCTCTGTCAGCCTCTGTCAGCCTCTGTCAGCCTCTGTCAGCCTCTGTCAGCCTCTGTCAGCCTCTGTCAGCCTCTGTCAGCCTCTGTCAGCCTCCCCACCGACATCATATTACCTCACACAGAAGCTTGTTATACTATGAATGTCCTTTGTTCCTATAACAGCCAATCACAGCTGCTATTAACCTAATAGCTCGCAGCTCCATTCACTTTAATGGAGGCAGGTTTTTTGGAGTGTAACTAAAACGCAGGGTTAAATTTTCCCGTCCAAACAGTCTATAACATTCCATGAGTTACATAGAGCGTGTGCAAAATTTTGTGATTGTAAATGTGACGGTGCGGATTCCTTTAGCGGACACACACACACACACACACCTTTATATATTAGATTTCACCATCATAAGGTTTCATCCATTTTTTTTTTTTTTTAACCCAAAAAGTGTTTTTTGTCTCTTTTTCTATAAGCAGCAGCACCTACAGGAGGCACGACAGCCGTCCGCCTCCCACACCGAGATCACACATCGGCACGTCATCCTTTGAACAGACAACATGGGATATTTTTAAAATGACATTCAGAATGAATCAGATTATTAAAGAAGGATAAAACTAAATTGGCAGAAGGCGCAAATATGCATCAAAATTACAGCCCTGTAACTGGTAAAAATAGAAACCAGGTCCTACTCAACCGCAACTCAGATGACTCGAGGCGTTCGATCACCAGACACGGACCGGAAGCAATGGACATCCTGACAAACCTCTTACGCATTAGCACAGTTGTGTGATGCAGTTTTTACACTCCACAGATTTTGCAGGTGAAACACATTGGGGCACATTTACGTAAGACTGGCATTTCATAAAATGTTCTTAATCTCAAAGACATTAGTTAAAATGTGCGAAATCTATTACAAGGAGAACACTTCTTCATAAATTTGATGCTTTGTGTCCTGCCCGCGAGTTACAGATCAAAAAGTGTGCCAGGTATGAGCGGCCATAACCAGAATGTGCACTTGTATACAGCTGTTTCGGGATTTTTGTCCCTCATAATTGCAAAGCAGGATAGAATGGGCAAGGTGAGAAGTCTTCAAGGAGGGGTCTAACGTTTTAAGGAAACTTCCAAGCTGGGTGACAAAAGCCTTTCACAAAACCACCCGGTCTCCTACTCTGCACTGATGCAGGGCAAAGACCTCGAAACAGCAGTGTCCAAATGAAGTCTCTGGATTGGCTTTATATCTTTATTTGGCATGGCTCTTTAAAGTAGTATACACTATATACCTACAGATATGGGGTTAAGCTACAGGTAATGCTTACAGTAGTTTCTGGGGTAATATGAAAGTAAATCTACAGATAAACAGCAATGCTACCCGACAGTCTTACTGAAAGAGCAGTTACTAAGAGAAAATAAACCTATTTCTTCCCAGCAGCCGCCGGCTTTCAGTCATGGGGGGGGCGTGCACAGAGTGGCTACAGTGGCCTCTCACTATACTGTGAGCAGAGGCAGTAAGCACACCCCAGGACTTTGACAGCAGGATCTGCAGAGCGATCTGTCAATCTAAATGCCAGGGTGTGCTTACTGCCTCTGCTCACAGTATAGTGAAAGGTAATATGAGCAGTGATTATAGTCACTATACATACAAACACACCCCTATGACTGAAAGCCGGTGTTGGTCCACTGGAGGAAATAAGTTAAATTTTCTCCTGGTAGCTGGGCAACATTTTACACATTATTTATCTCCAGATTAACACTATGGGCCTGATTCATCAAAACTTTTTTATGCCCCTATCCTGGAGCAAAAAGCTTTGAAAAGTTGAGTCATTTTGGCGCAACCTGAGGGGGCTCTAAAATTAGGCCAGTTTTGGCGATCACGCCATTATCACACATCTCCGACAAAGAGGGTTGAGCTGAGACGGGACAGGTGCATGATGACAGCCATTTGCCAAATATATGATGAGGGGTGGTGTTCGCTATGCCACAAGTCTTACTCCAACAGGGACTGGAGTAGGATGTGTGGAAAGACATGGTACTTGCCTGTTGTACCATGAGGTACCATGCTGCTTCATGAATCAGGAGCCTCTGATTCCATCACATATTTTTTATCAAGAACAGCGCCTGTCTTGATGAATCGGGCCCTATGTCTGCAGATGAGCTGCATTTTCCGAGGTGACAGTGTAGTTTAGACTCCACTTGTCAAGTATGTCTTCTATTATAAATAATAAATGATAAAAAGTAAGACAAGTGGCTGGATCTGTTCAGTGTTTTCACCTTTTGGAAAACTAAAATTCTGGTATGCATATACGGTAGTCAAAATGTGCTTGCTCTGTAAACCTTTCCGGCTCTGCATGCCAGAGACCTGCATCGTGACATACAAAACATTTCAGCTGCAAGCGAAGACATGTCTGTATACTGCGAGGGTAACTAGGCCTGACTTATGACATCACCAGGCCCTGCACAACATCTACGGGAACAGCGGTGAAAAGGTCATGTGAAATGAACGAGATTACCTGGGGATCTTGCGCAATAACTGTAGATCTATAGATGTTTAGAAGAACTTAAAGGGAACCTGTCAGCAGAAATGTCCCCTAAAACCTAACAGATTCCCCCTCTGCAGCTCCTGGGCTGCATTCTATAAAGGTCCCTGTTATGATTGTGCCCACTTTCTGACCGAAAAAAAGTGTTTATAAAGTTGTACCTTTTTGGCTTCTGATTCTGTAAATCCGTCACGGGGGCGGGCTGCCTGATGGCCGTTATTCTGCCCCCTGGTCCTGTATGCCGCCCCCATCGCTGATTTCAATACTTCTGGACGCCGCCCACTGCTCCAGCCATCCCCGCGCATGCCCAGTGCCCATCTCTCGGGGATGAGCACTGTGCCCAGCGTCACGTGCACGCAGGGTTAAGATTATGGGCGGTGCTGTGATGTTTATTCCTAAGCAACCGCCCATAATCGCGGGACCGCGCTTTCGGTGTAGTCACTGCTCCGCGCTCTTCCCATCTATTTCCTGCCTCGGGGCAAGATGGGAAGGAGGCGAAGTGAGGTCAGCAGCAGCGCGCTTGCGCAGAAAGAAGCAGGCCGAGGGGGAAAGCGCGGTCCCGCGATTATGGGCGGTTGCTTAGGAATAAACATCACAGCACCGCCCATAATCTTAACCCTGCGTGCACGTCACCAGCGGCGACGCTGGGCACAGTGCTCATCCCCGAGAGATGGGCACTGGGCATGCGCGGGGATGGCTGGAGCAGTGGGCGGCGTCCAGAAGTATTGAAATCAGCGATGGGGGCGGCATACAGGACCAGGGGGCAGAATAACGGCCATCAGGCAGCCCGCCCCCGTGACGGATTTACAGAATCAGAAGCCAAAAAGGTACAACTTTATAAACACTTTTTTTCGGTCAGAAAGTGGGCACAATCATAACAGGGACCTTTATAGAATGCAGCCCAGGAGCTGCAGAGGGGGAATCTGTTAGGTTTTAGGGGACATTTCTGCTGACAGGTTCCCTTTAAAGAGGTTTTCCCACAAAACAAAAGTTCATTTTAAATCAATAGATCTTGGAATAATAATAATTTCCACAATTGGATGTGATTAAAAATAATGTTCCTGTGCTGAGATAATGTTATATATGTGCCCCTGCTGTGTACTGTGTAATGGCCGTGTCTGACCGTACAGGGACATGGTCTGATCATACCACATCTCCTGGGCCGGGGAGGATGCACCACAAGATCACAAATAATTATTTATTTGGGATAAATCATTTTTTAAAAAAAACAGGCAGAGAAATGTTTCACATTACAAAAAGAATCAGCTATGATCCAGTGCTGTAATGTCAGTATAATCTTTTTTTCGCCCTCCCCGGCCCAGGAGATGTGGTATGACCAGACCATGTCCCTGTAGGGTCAGACACGGCCATTACACAGTACATAGCAGGGACACATATATGATTATCTCGGCGCAGGAAAACGATCTTCAAATCACATCAAATTGTGAAGATTATTATTATTCCAAGAGCGAATTATTAAACTGAATTTTAAAATTAAATCTTTGTTCATGGGAAATCCCCTTCAACACCAGTTATTGATGCAAATAAATATACTTGTTTGCAAATGTGTTAAATGCAGCTAGCATGCAATATACAGTATATAACACTCACACTCTCTATCTATATCTCTCTATCTATATACACACACATACACACACACACACACACACACACACTATATACACAGTACAGACCAAAGGTTTAGACACACCTTCTCATTCAAAGAGTTCTCTTTATTTTCAGGACTCTGAGAATTGTAGATTCACATTGAAGGCATCAAAACTAAGAATTAAAACATGTGGAATGAAATATTTAAAAAAGTGGGAAACAACTAAAAATATATATATGTCTTATATTCTAGGTTCTCTAAAGTAGCCACCTTTTGCTTTGATTACTACTTTGCACACTCTTGGCATTCTCTTGATGAGCTTTAAGAGGTAGTCACCGGAAATGGTTTTCCAACAGTCTTGAAGGAGTTCCCAGAGATGCTTAGCACTTGTTGGCCCTTTTGCCTTCACTCTGTGGTCCAGCTCACCCCAAACAATCTCGATTGGGTTCAGGTCTGGTGACTGGAGGCCAGGTCATCTAGCGTAGCTCCCCATCACTCTCCTTCTTAGTCAAATAGCCCTTACACAGCCTGGAGGTGTGTTTGGGGTCATTGTCCTGTTGAAAAATTAAATGATGGTCCAACTAAACGCAAACCGGATGTAATAGCACGCCGCTGCAAGATGCTGTGGTAGCCATGCTGGTTCAGTATGCCTTCAATTTTGAATAAATCCCCAACAGTGTCACCAGCAAAGCACCCCCACACCATCACACCTCCTCCTCCATGCTTCACGGTGGGAACCAGCCATGTAGAGTCCATCCGTTCACCTTTTCTACAAAGACACGGTGGTTGGTTCCAAAGATCTCAAATTTGGACTCATCAGACCAAAGCACATATTTGCACTGGTCTAATGTCCAATCCTTGTGTTCTTTAGCCCAAACAAGTCTCTTCTGCTTGTTGCCTGTCCTTAGCAGTGGGTTCCTAGCAGCTATTTTACCATGAAGGCCTGCTGCACAAAGTCTCCTCTTAACAGTTGTTCTAGAGATGTCCAAACTTTTGGTCTGTACTGTATATATTTTAGATTTTTTTTCCATTTCTTACAGCATTACTGGCAAAATTAAATGTAATTAAAAGCAACAGATGACACTCCAATAGAGAAAATATTGGTGCCTGTATAAAGAAATGAGGCGCATAATCTAGTGATGGCCAAACACAGGGCAATATATCAGCCCAACGTGGTTACTAGGCAAGAATTAAAGGGGTATTCACATCTCCAAGATCATAACCCAATATGTAGTAGGTGAATGTGTAATATTAATTATATTATTTTTATTAATATTAGCAAATACCTCTAATTAGAAATATAGTGTAGTTCTCCTGATTCACTGTCTCTTAGCTAATGTGCAAGACATTGCAGGACCTTAGTTATCCATGGATAGGACCACGAGCAACTAACTGTCACTATATAAGTGATCATAACCATGGATACCTCAGTTGCAATGCCCTGCACATGAGGTAAGCAAAATAGTGAACCAGGAGTACTATACTACATGTCTAATTAGAGGGATTTGCTAATATTATTCCAGCTACTACATGTTTGAATAGGATGATGGAGATGGGGAAAAACTCTTACAGACTGTTCAATATAGGTGGTCCTCCGACTCTGGCCCTTGGGAAATATCTCAATATGGGCACATTTCCTTTCTTACCATGGGGTGCGCAGATGTGATTGTTTCATATGGGGGCAATTACCCTTCAACAAGTACTGGGAAAAAGCCAAATCCTAGGCAAAAACAGATTGACAAACATGCAAAGCACAGGGATATATAGATGGTGGTGGCCTGGTTACAATGTAATGCAAGAGCTGGAAAAACTAAACGTGCCCAATTCTGTGAAAACACTGACCCATTAAGAAACACATACGGAGCAAACTAAAGTGAGTATGCAGCGCTGTGATGTTTGGAATGGCTTCCATCGTGGATATCAGGAGGTAAGGTGTTGGTAGGTGGTGCGGAATGTGGCAGGAATTCACCCGCTGTGCTTGAAGTAACTTACACAGGCGGTGAAGGTCGGAGAAGCCGGGGACCACAGGCAATGATCTGCTGCTCTAATAGCTGCTATTATCATACTTGTGTTTTCACACAGTTCACGACTGAGAAATTCAACCTAGTCAACAATGTAAAAAAAAAACAAAACACAAGGACGAAGAAACCTTACTATCGTCTCTCTGTTGCTGCATTCTCAAGTAGTTAGCATATAAAATTGATATGCAAATGAGATGCAAGTGCTCTGGGCGTGACAAAGCACCTTCAAGGCTCCGCCTCCAGCACCAGCCTCTTTAGTTTGATTGATGGCTCATTGTCTAATCTCCTTACCGGATGTCACACAGACAACGAGCCATCAATAGAACTAAAAAGAGGCTGGTGTCGGGCAGGAAAAAAGCCTTGTGGGGCGGAGACTTGGAAGTGCTTTGTCACGCCCAGAGCACTTACATCTGAAAAACTCAGCAGTAAGACACAGAACTATCTTAATATTCATCGGCGAGAGTCCCACGCTGGTGCTACATGGGGACAGAAAAAAAGTCATGGGGGCAGCGGTTCAGTACCCACATATTTCATTTCAAACCCTTGCATGGCAACACATTCGGAATGGAGGGATTGCCCTTAATGACAGATTCCCTTCACATTTTCAGTAAAAGGGGATTATTTTTTTCTATTTTTGAGCCACTTATCCCCTTCACTCCCAAGCCTATTTTCACCTTCCTGACCCAGCCATTTTTTGGGATGGAGCTTTGGTGCGGCGGTTTGGAATGGAGCTTTGGTGCGGCGGTTTGGAATGGAGCTTTGGTGCGGCGGTTTGGAATGGAGCTTTGGTGCGGCGGTTTGGAATGGAGCTTTGGTGGGGCGGTTTGGAATGGAGCTTTGGTGGGGCGGTTTGGAATGGAGCTTTGGTGCGGCGGTTTGGAATGGAGCTTTGGTGCGGCGGTTTGGAATGGAGCTTTGGTGCGGCGGTTTGGAATGGAGCTTTGGTGCGGCGGTTTGGAATGGAGCTTTGGTGGGGCGGTTTGGAATGGAGCTTTGGTGGGGCGGTTTGGAATGGAGCTTTGGTGGGGCGGTTTGGAATGGAGCTTTGGTGGGGCGGTTTGGAATGGAGCTTTGGTGGGGCGGTTTGGGATGGAGCTTTGGTGGGGCGGTTTGGAATGGAGCTTTGGTGCGGCGGTTTGGAATGGAGCTTTGGTGCGGCGGTTTGGAATGGAGCTTTGGTGGGGCGGTTTGGAATGGAGCTTTGGTGGGGCGGTTTGGAATGGAGCTTTGGTGGGGCGGTTTGGAATGGAGCTTTGGTGGGGCGGTTTGGAATGGAGCTTTGGTGGGGCAAGAAACCACAGCTGGTTTACTTCATGACAAGCTGCGGTGTTCCTCACAGCAGAAATCTAACTGCAGTTGGAGACTGGAGTAAGATTTCTGGTCTGGCACATACCATTTGTTAGAGGCTCCAGATTCAACTCTTGACTCCAATACACCCCCAATTTTCTCACCGGTCTAGATAAGTTGGGGTGGATGTATGCATGTTTAATCCATAGATAACCCTTTCGATTCTCAGCCATTAAACAACTGCAAATAACTTTATTTCCTCTCTCATCTACGCCCCTAATAATATAGAGAGAACATGTTACATCAACCAAAGATGAAGAACACCATAACAGAAACCCATGAGCCCCATAATAGTCAATGGCATTGGTCACTGTTGTATTCCACCACACATGGATTAATTCTGGAACAGAATAAGTAATAGAGCAGAAAGATAGAAATGACCAGTGCAGATGTATTGTACTGCTCAAAGTAGAATTCCCCCCCCAAAAAAAGTTTTAATCAACATTTTTTTTTGTTATCCCTACAAATCCAGCCCAAACTACAGGCGACGCGGACACAATTTTAAGTCTATATATCTATAATTATCCGTAGTTATTATACAGGACTAAATTGGAGACATTTAAGAGGCTCTTATTGGTAATTTTTTAAGTTACCTTAATTACCCTATTATAATTAATAGTATTTGAGGCATCCAGTAAGCGTGGGAACGAGAATCACACCGTGAATTAATCACTGCTCATTATTTTATACTACATAAAAAGTAAGGTGTTGGCTACTGAGCGATACGCCTTAGTCCATAATGTGAGATTTTATTTTGTGGTTTACGGGTCAAAGTCTCCTTTACTTGCGAAATGTAACCCCCTGTGCAGTCCTATACAGAGAATGCGCTGTGAAAGGAAAGGTCACATCCAGAGACCAGGAGAGATAAGGCGGGCGCTCCGGAGCAGCGCTCGATCAATGAAGGTGTAGAATGGAGAGGCTCGGAGCAGGTGAGCTCACTCGCTGACACAGATCTCAGGCATTTTCTCCTTGCTCTGCGGGGTGTGTCAAGGTAAATGATTTCGAGCCAACAACCTTACCACTTGCCAAACTGCTTACATAATCGTCTCCTACGTAATAGTTTTTTTTTTTTTGCTTAAAACACGTGGTCAAAAGAAAAAAAATTGCATGGCTGCATTCTCCAAAATGGTGTCGATAGACAAGTAAATTGTTGTACTGGTTTATAAAATGGAAAATAGCAGAAGCCCATTATACAAGCTGGACAATGTTAACCTACAGTTGGTTGCGCAAAAATACCGGTCCATGGGACCTCAAGCACCTCCCGTGTAGCCAACGCTGCGTCTCAAGATGTACGGAGAAGGGTGGGGCGCGAGCTGGGAAGCTACCAAAAAGCTCGGCTATCTACCTTCCATACTTGTGGAAATATGACGAAACTAAACTGACTTGGGGTCAAATGAACCCCACACGACCAAAGGTTAAAGGGAACCTGTCACTACTTTTTTGGCCTATAAGCTGCGGCCACCACCACCGGACTCTTATATAGGAGCCCAGGCCGGGGGTATAACATAAAAAACACTTTATAATACTTACCTAACGGTCGCGCTGTGGGCCTTATGGACTTCTCCGTTGTCCAGTGCTGGCGCCGCCTCTTTCGGACATCTTTGTTCTTCTCTAGCCACGGTGCATGACGTGTCCGACGTCATCCACGTTCGCCAGCATTCAGGTCCTGAGCAGGGCAGATCAAAGTATTGTAGTGCGCCTGCGCAGGACCGGTGAGTGTGTATGACAGACGAGTCGTGCACACAGGCTTCAGAAGGAGGACGAAGATGGCCGAAAAAGGAGGCACCGGAGAACGGAGACGCCCATATGGCCCACCGCACGACCGTTAAGTATTATAAAGTGTTTATGTTCTCACGGCGGTCTGGGCGCTTATATACAGCATGTTAGTATGCTGTATATAAGAGCCCGGTGGTAGTGGCCGCAGCTTATACGCCAAAAAAGTGGTGACAGGTTCCCTTTAAAGAAGCTCAGAAGGGAAATCCAAATTCTAGATACGGTACAGATGACCATCTGCCTTCAAATCGTAGGGCATTATAAATTAATGACAGCACTCATGGCCATTTCTGAATACAAGCGCATATTAAAAACTCCCTCTTATTAAATAATCAAAAATTAAGGTATTTGGAAATAAGTCTCCAACCATAGTCCAAATTATAATGAAGTCTGGCAACTAATTCATGATGCCTGAACCACAAGCAGCATAAATGAAAGATCGTCTACATAACTGCCACCATGTAGGTTTTACTCTGAAACGCTGTCATATTTATTATGATTGCTTTTATATCGCCACATATTCCACAGTGCTTTACAGACGACATATTCTCTGTCCCCATTGGACACAATCTATGTTTCCTATCAAGATACCTTTGGAGAGTGGGAGAAAACCAGAGTACTAGATGGAAACACATACAACTCCTTGTTGATGTTGTCCACGGCAGGAGCCGGAAATGTTCAGTTCCGGTGATGACCGGGCAAGTGATCGTGGCCGCAGCCAAGTACTGAAAATCTGCCTACCAGTTAAAAAAAAAATAGGAGGTGGACGTGCAGTACTCGGCCGCGATCAGAAGACTGTGCAGCTCCGGAACGGAGCATTTCCAGCTGCCTGCTACCACCAGTGGCAACCAAAACAGCTGATCAGCGGCGCTGCTGGGTGTCGGACCCCGGCCGATCAACTATTGATGACCTATCCTAAGGATAGGCCATTAATGTAAAAGTAGCGGACAACCTCTAAGTTATAATTTGTCACTACCAAGTCAATATAATGTTGCCCCAATAAAAAAAATTATTAATGTTAAAAATAAATAAAGTACAAATTTTGTAATATGTAAGTCTATGGGTGAGGAATCTATCGCATCAATCCAGTAAAGCCATTGGTGCCTATGATCGTGGGGTCTCCTGATGTGTACAATCTTGTACCATACACCTTAAGATAATGGGGGTTTACAGACAGGTTTAGGCCCAATCTATATGACATACACTCGCAGACCACGCCATACACAAAGGCTTATTGCGCACTGTAAACTATAAGGTTCTGGCAACGCAGGGAAATATCTAGCTGGATCTCCATCATCATTCGTGACCGATTCCACATGAAGGCCAACATGTGATTTAGGTTCCAGACCCCAGTGCTGGGGTATAATTAGATAACACACGAGCTCAGGAAGCCGTTATTACATGACATGTGCTGCTCAGACTTCCTGACGCTGACTGATATCACAAGCCGCTCCGCACACAGATGTCACGCGTCATCCGCAGTCGGTCATGATGTTACACAGTTACAACACCGGATCCATAACCTTCTCTTTCAGACCGGTCAGATTGGGCTTACAGTGTGCAGAAAATAAAGATGGCTCCCACCAGGGCTGTGGAGTCGGTAAGCCAAACCTTCGACTCCGACTCCGACTCCTCAAATTCTCTTGCACCGACTCCGACTCCGACTCCTCAAATTCTCTTGCACCGACTCCGACTCCTCAAATTCTCTTGCACCGACTCCGACTCCGACTCCTCAAATTCTCTTGCACCGACTCCGACTCCTCAAATTCTCCGGCTCCGGCTCCGACTCCGGCTCCGACTCCGGCTCCTACATATATTGCTTAGTTAGGTGAAAAATTTATTGTAGTACATGAATATGTGTATGTGAACATCAGACATTTAATAATTTTTATGATACGATAATCAAGATATTTGGATAGAACATAAAATATATTTATTGGAATACAACTTTAGAACACAAAAAACTGTAATAAATTGTAAATATGTAATACACTATGTAATATACAGTAGATTACATATATATCTTGTGTGTGTATATACACTGTGTGTATATATATATATATATATATATATATATATATATATATTACATATTTACAATTTATTAGTTTTTTGTGTTCTAAAGTTGTATTCCAATAAATATTTTATGTTCTATCCAAATATCTTGATTATTGTATCATAAAAACAATTAAATGTCTGATGTTCACATTGTACTACAATAAATTTTTCACTTAAATATAAGCAAGCATTATACTAAATGTTATTATTTAGTAAAATATTCAGCACATTCTGCATTGCACTCCTGTCCCCAATTTATTATATATTTTAGGAGTCGGAGTCGGTGCATTTTATACCGACTCCACCAAAATGAGCTCCGACTCCGACTCCGACTCCACGACTCCGACTCCGACTCCGACTCCACAGCCCTGGCTCCCACTAACCCTAATCACCCATCTCCCCCACTGGAATTCTGTAATCACCATTATGTATGTGCCCACATGTCAGATTTTCTGCACCAAAAACTGCATCTCCTGGCAGAAAAAAAAAAAACAAAAAAACACCACCACACTTTGTGGCGGTTTTGCAATTTGTTTTATGCGGTTTTCGTTTTTTGGGATTTTTATGCATTCTGATAGGAAAAATAATTGACATGCTGCTTGTTTTTTCTGCACCCAAAACTGCAAGGAAAAAAAATCTACATGTGCACAGCACTTTAGGATTTTCAGACTTTGCTGGGATGCATTTTCCTTTGCAGATTGATTAAAACCTGTAAAAAAAAAAAAAAAAAAAAAAAAAAAAAATGAAGAAAAATACAAAAAAAACCCCAAAAACAAAAGCGCAGGGTGTGCACACAGCCTTACTGGGTAAACAGCTCAACATTACTACCACTGACAGAAGGGAAGTCCTTCTTCTGCAGATACAGGATTTTATAATAAAAAGCCAAAAGTTCTTATCCAGAGAATGTTAGACAATGTAAACCATAAACTGTATTCCATCCAGCTGGTGGTCCTCGGCTTCTGCCAATACCGGAGCACGTTGGGTGGCACAGAATAACTTTTAGTAATCGGACATGAATAAATGCATTTTTCATCACGTTAGTGCCCGTCCCTCCTTGGGAGGTTTTGACAATGGAGATCATCTCCATTAAATAAAAGGCATAGTACAGGGTTATTTTATTCTGAAAAGAGCACCACTCTGGTTCACAGGCTGAACATGGTATTGCAGCAAAGAATCAATCACTAAAAAGTTTGTCCGGTCCAAAAGGTTAATCCTACTGTCTGTATTATGCGATATAGGATAATGAAACAGCCCATGGACATTTACAAGTAGTGCACCATTTCTAAGGGGAGGGGGAGGGGCGGGGGGAAGCCAAAATAAAAAATGAATTTGTCTAAACCTATAGATGGTAAATCATCAAATCCCAAAAATCTATCAGGCATCGATATTTCGGTTCCAGATAACCCCTTTCATCCCTATCTGTAAAGGTAAATCATCAACATCAGATAAATGCAGGTCAGACACCCAGAACCCTCACCAACCAGTGGTTATCTAATCTGGCAGCAGCCCCATGTAAGCAATGTGCAGGACCGGAAAAGAGACACTCCATATTTTGGCTGGTGGCATTTTCTGGGTACTGCCTTTTTTATCTATTCTATTGAATTTACAGATCTGTA
>NC_134360.1:193943455-194003455 GCF_048569485.1 Anomaloglossus baeobatrachus | reverse complement strand
GATATATTCTGCTTTCATAGGCTCAGTGCCACATGTATAAAGAAAAATATTGACGACCATTGGGATCTATCAGGGACATAAAAAGTAAATTTTTCTTTCGTTCTTTTCTTCCTTATTGGGCCATGATCAATAAAAGTAAAGCCGTTGAATCGCTTAGCACACTTGACTGATCTCCCGGCAGTCACACTATAAATAATCCCTGAAGCACCAATTTAGAAGTGCTGGATATTTTACCAAAGAGAGTAAATTCTAAGGGAAAAAAATGACAATTATGACATTTGGAGATGAATTGTAGTAAGTGAAAAATAATCTTCTGTGATACGATGGCGGAGTTCTGGCCGCTCGTAAAAAATATCACCTTGTCGGATGCTTCACAGTGTAATTTCAGGCCTTGAAGTTAATCATGGAATAACTAGAGGTGTCTAATAAAAAAAAGCCATCAATTACTTGACTGTAATCCTACGGCAAGGATACTGCCATTATTTCATGGAGCTCTGGGGAGGGCCGACTTTGTGATCTGACAAAGAAGCTCGGCACATCTACTATTACAGGGAATGTGCGAGTGAGTGACGACGGTGAGGAGAACCTTACAATTTGGAGTCGTGAGAGGCCTATTTTTATCCCTTCCTCCTGGATTATAACGTTCACTTCTTTCTTTATTGTATTCTTCGTACAAACCATCATAATGGCCGCACGCTCTGGAGTTATTTTCATGTCTGCAAATGTTGTGTTAGTATGAAGTACCCAGGGAAACCCATTTATAAGTCTCAGGTGTATGTTTGTCGAGCTTCTTTGTGGTCCACGTAGAAACCCGCGAGTCCTTCAAAGTGCAGTGATTGATAACCGCTATACAGACAGCTTTTTTGTGTGATCTCTGTCGGCTGAAAGGAAACTACTTCTATCTACCGCTTGATCATAACCGTTCTCTATTATCTTTTCTAGCTAAATGTTTATCCGTTCTGTGTTTCTATAGACACGTCTTGTCTTATTCTTGTTCTTTTTTTTCTCTACCCTGCAAATGGCCAACAAGCTGATAGATATATATATATATATATATATATATATATATATATATATATATATATATATATATATATATATATATAGTGTGTGTGTAATATATATAATATATATATATATATAATATATATATATATCCTCATATATATTGAAGTTGCACCCAGTTATTTTTTTCACTTTTGCTGCGATGTGAGGTAGCATAGGGGAGCACACCGTTCAAATAATGTCCAGCAGCTTATTAAACAAGAGATAATCCGCACTCCGGGTACATAACAAATAAAAATCCCATTCTTCAAAAAGGGCCATACGGCTTAGGCCGGTTTCACACATCCGGCTTTTTGCACACATCCGGCGCTCTCCCATACAGTGACTACAGTACAGTGACAGCGCAACAAGCACCGGTCACGTGCTGTCATGTGACTGGCGCATGTGACCCGGAAGTTACAGCGCTGTCACTGTACTGTATTGTCTGTATGGGAGAGCGCCGGATCCGGCAAACCGGCTAAAAGCCGGATGTGTGAAACCGGCCTTAGGCTAGTTTCACACATCAGGTTTTTTCCATCAGGCACAATCCGGAAAAAAACGGGTAAAACGGATCCGGTACCGCACCCGTTTCAGCCCCATAGATTTGCATTGTTACCGGATTGTGCCTGATGGCTTTGCGTTGCATCCGTTTTTTTCCGGATGTGGCAAACTTAATTAAAGCGGCGGCCGGAGGTAACGTATCTTGCAACTTTTTTTTGTCCGGCAAAAAAAACGCATCGCGACACATCCGGCCGCTGCGGCGCATTTTTCAATGCATGCCTATGGACGCCGGATGCGGCGCGATGCGGAAAAAAAGCATCCGGCTGCCGCATGCGGTTTCTTCCACTGCGCATGCTCAGTAGCGTGCCACAACCGGAAAAAAAACGGACGGGCCGCATGTAAAAACTTGTGCAAAGGATGCAGTGTTTTCGCCGCATCCGTTGCATAGGTTTCACAGCTAGATTGAGCCGCACTGCTCAAACCGGACGTGTGAAAGTAGCCTTACTGGCCGTCACACTCATGGTTTTCCAGTCCATTAATTCAGCGGTTCACCCGCACAGATTTGGATCCATCTTCCTCAGTGGTATCCAGAGAGGCCTCAACACCTCCGTGCACTGGAGCAGCCTGTCACACACACACACACACACACACACACACACACACACACACACACACACACACACACTCTGCCTCCTGGTAGTCTCTCTCATTCTGGCTCCTGACAATCTTTCCACACAGGCTGACGTCCCTCAGCTGTGTTCCATTCAGAGGCTCCTGCCTCTCAGAGATTAGCAACCTTTCTCCTCTCAGACGCTGCTTTTCCTACAGTGCTGCTGCACACTCCACACACTGCCTCCTCAGACTCCATCCAGTCTGCCATATGCCAAACAACAGACTCCATTAAAAAAAACATGTGGCCTGTCAGACACATGTGAGACACACCCATGTGCCAGGTATGTAGGTGGCCAGAACCACCCATCCCCTTAGCCACCTGTGAACCTGCCCTAAGAATATTTCAGCAGAAACGCGGCACTACAAGTGCTAGCATAGAAATCCAGGTTCACACCACTTATGTGGTACATACCGGCCTTTTTCAATGTAGCCGGTCAGTCTCATACTATATATTATATTATAATATATATATTATATTATAATATATATATTATATTATAATATATATATATATATATATATATATATATACACATACATACATACATATACAGTACTGACCAAAAGTTTGGACACACCTTCTCATTCAAAGAGTTTTCTTTTATTTTCATGACCTTAAAAATTGTAGATTCACATTGAAGACATCAAAACTATGAATGAAAACGTGGAATGAAATACTTAAAGTGTGAATCAACTGAAAATCTGTCTTATAGTCTGGGTTCTTCAAAGTAGCCACCTTTTGCTTTGATTACTACTTTGCACACTCTTGGCATTCTCTTGATGAGCTTCAAGAGGTAGTCACCAGAAATGGTTTTCCAACAGTCTTGAAGGAGTTCCCAGAGATGCTTAGAACTTGTTGACCCTTTCGCCTTCACTCTGTGGTCCAGCTCACCCCAAACCATCTCGAATGAGTTCAGGTCTGGTGACTGTGGAGGCCAGGTCATCTGGCGTAGCACCCTATCACTCTCCTTCTTAGTCAAATAGCCCTTACACAGCCTGGAGGTGTGTTTGGGGTCATTGTCCTGTTGAAAAATAAATGATGGTCCAACTAAACGCAAACCGGATGGAATAGCACGCCGCTGCAAGATGCTGTGGTAACCATGCTGGTTCAGTATGCCTTCAATGTTGAATAAATCCCCAACAGTGTCACCAGCAAAGCACCATCACACCACCTCCTCCATGCTTCACTGGGACTTAGCACTGAAAAAGAATAAAGAAAAAATAAAGCTCTAAAGCTGGGCTCCTTCCAACCATATTGAAAAAAAAAAAAGATTTTTATTTTTTTTTTACATGGATTTTGGGGCAGCTTCCAAAAGTCACATTGAAACCTCTTGAATACCTCATTGAATAAGCTTCCCATTAATAACTTTGCCGTACATATAGCAAGGTTTTTTTTTTTCTTGTTGTTGTTTTTTTCTTTTCCCTGATAAGGTCTTAGAGGCGTTATCAAGGCAAAAATTTGTTAATGACTTATCCATGGGTTAGGTTATCATTATCGGACTGGTAGGGGTCTAACACCTGGCACTCCACTGATCAGCTAAAAACTGCTCCAGTGTTCGCTGGATGGAAACGCGTTAAATGGCGCGTACCTTGAATCAATGTGAACATTCCACTGCTGGCAGGTTGTTTTTGATCAAAACGGGAGCTGCGCCGCAGAACACCACAGCGGCTGCTACCTATTCAATGGGGCTGTACTGAGCTGCTCCGTTCAACGTATTTACATATGGCAACCGTTGGAGCTGCTTTCAGCTGATTGGTGAGAGTGCCGGGTGTTAGACCCCAATCAATCTCATATTGAGGACTTATTCCATGGATAGGTTATTGGAAATTTGTGACTGAACAAGCCTTTTAAAGGGATGACGTGCGCTCCCCCAGCCAGCTGACTTCCTGATTCTGGTAGGTGAAGGGAAGGAGCTGACGCTCATTGTTGGTTGATTGTTCACACCAAGCCCATTGTCTCATTGCTGACCTGAGCTGTGCTCTGCAGACGCTCTGCTGAATAATGCTGCTTGGATAGAGTTTAGCGAACCCATGGAAGTTTGGTTCAGCGGGTTCATATAAAGTTCAATTTGGGACCCAGACTGACCTGAACCCCAATAGAAGTCACTAATTGGGCATTTCGGGTCTCCGCTGGTAGTGATGGCTGGCGCCGAAGCGCGGGGCGCCGGCAAGAACAGGAGGACACAGTCTTTGCGGGTCAAAGTGTCTTTACTCACAGTTCTAGATTGCCCGGGAGATACCGGTCACCGCCACGATGGACCCCAGTCGATCCTGGATCCTTTGGAGGTCAGAACCAGACGGTGGGCCCTTCCTCCTTGCACCTTTAGAGATAGATCCCTGCGGCCTGAAGCTACTTGGGGACCCCGGTTCTTGAAAAGTGAACTCCTGTCCCGTATGCAGGTGCCGTGGGTCTGTGGTGGGGCCTGACTTATATTACAACTCCGGACCCTATGTAGCACTGTGCTCCGGGAACTGTGGTGGCCAGAGGGACCTACAATCCCTCTGTTGGGCAGATTTTGGTGATACAACTTAAAGTTTGTTCTACCCTAGGATTCTGCACCCTGCACTGCGCCGGTCCTGAGGGAGCAATGAAGCTCTCCCCTCGGCAACTGTTTTAACCCCTGCGTCCCACCAGAGCCACCAGTAAAACCCGTCTGTTCCTCTCCTCTCCTGCTGGAGAACCCCCTAACTGTTGTGTTAGCTCCTAACTCCCCCTAGTGGCTGCTCCTCCCCCGGTTCCCTGTTGCTAGTGGGTGGCAGCCCCTCATGTTTGGTGACTACCTTAAGACCCAACCCTAGCCTGGTCCCCATTGGGGAGGGCAAACTATTGGTGTGTATGAGTTTGTGTGTTGTAGAACCGGTACCAACCTCCTCTGGATCCATGATGAGTACCGCACCTTAAGTGAGGTACAGTACCCTGTGGCAACTGAAGCCTCAGGGGCGCCACACAATCACTTGCTATATTTGCATGTGTAACTTTTCAATACTATGAGTTGTGTATGGAGACCAATGATCATTATTTGATCTCCGGGTATGATTACTATTCATTCCTATGTACATTTGCTCTAATTAAAGGTCCCTTTACTCAATGTAAATATTCATAGATTGAGAAGCCTGTATAAATGGTCTTGTATTGGTGGACAGAACTGCCTTTAGCATTTAAATTGGCTATAAAGATGTATAAATAGCAGCTGACCTGCTTGTTGGTGGTTTCTTTAACACTTCAATTTTGACAATGTAATTATGGATTGCAACATAAGCTGTAGTCATCTAGTATTACACAGTGACAGTTCACATTGAAGGATCCCATTTCACCGTCAATAGAGTTGTGTTGTAACCCGCGACCAACCTTCATGCACTGCTCTAAGGCTTCTATGTAAGTCACGTGTGACCTGCTAATCGTGGGTGTGTTGTCTGTGATTTGTCATGTACAAAAAGTTGCAATCAAAGTGCAGAAATGTCTTTGGCCGACCAACTTCTCTGAGGATTGCTGACAGGTGACTTTAGAATTCATTGCCATTGTCTTTGAGTTATCGTATGATTCCGTTAGTCAGTGGTGTTCTTACAAGAACCCACTGCGGATAATGGCGGTCCCTCAGTCCGTGGACCGCAGGCAGGTTTTCCGTTTGTAGAATTGATAATACATGGCTGTGCTTCATTGTATTCCATAGGTGTTTATATGATGCTTTCCTGATATCTGAAAGAATAAAACACCAATATTTTCCTGAAAAGTGATTTTGAAGAGGTTTTAAGATGTTTAAATTCATTTTGATGGGGCTACAACTTAAAATGCTTTCCTTTTTGGTCGCAATGGTTTATAATTAATAGCTTTCATTATTCTTCACTCAGAATGTGTAAGATGGGATGGAGAACTCTACACACTGTCCTAAATGTTTTATAGAGCATGAAAATGTGTTTCATTTGTATTGGAGGGCCTTGAATCTCCAAATGTATTGTCAATGGGTTATATTAATATATACAGAGCCATGAAAATTGCTGATCAGATGCCTCCGTCCAATCTCACTGACCTAGAGCGAGTGTGCAAAGAATATTGGACAAAACTCTCAGCCTCTGGATGTGAAGAGCTGGTGGAGATAAAAGGATCTGCAGCAGAAATGTAAAGGGCCATGGAATAATAGGCACTATAATAATAATTGCAGCAAAAGTTGGTCCTGCAAAGTATTGACTGAGGGGGATTGAATACAAATGCATGTCACAATTTTCAGACTTACATTTTGTAAATATTTTTTAAAAATGTATCATATCCTTTACACTTCACAAATGCAGTACTTGCTAATTAATGGTAGTATATCACTTAAAATACAACTAAGTTTGTGGATGTAATTTGAAAAAATAGCGGTCTGTGTGTATGTATGATTCTTATTGAATTGATGATGCCCTCCAATTTTTTAATTCACTTTTTTTCTCTATCTCGTTCCGTTTTCAAGATAAAAATGCTAACTGTTGTTTTCCACCAGGTGGCGCTATAGGGGGTTTCATTGCATAGCGCATGGCTACTTTACTATACCTAGACACCACTTCTATGCCTATAGCTGCTGCCGTTCTCAAGTTAATGGCGGTGGACACACTGTGTATGTGTGTGTGTATATATATGTATATATATGTGTATGGCACGGTGGCTCAGTGGTTAGCACTGCAGTCTTGCAGCGCTGCGGTCCTGGGTTCAATTCCCACCAAGGACAACATCTGCATGGAGTTTGTGTGGGTTTCCTCTGGGTACTCTGGTTTTCTCCCACACTCCAAAAACATACCAATAGGGAATTTAGATTGTGAGCCCCAATGGGGACAGTGTTGCCAATGTATGTAAAGTGCTGTGGCATTAACAGCGTTATATAAATTAATAAATTTTATTTTTTTTTATATATATATATATATAATATATAAATTATAGTATGTATGCGTGTGTATCTCTGTATGTATGTGTGTGTGTATATATATATCTATATGTGTTTGTGGGTGTGTATATTATTTGTATGTGGTGGGTGTGTATAAATGTGTGTGTTTGTGTGCGTATGTATGTGTGTGTATGTGGGTCTGTGTATTATATGTATGTGTGTGTATATATGTGTGTTTGTGTGTATTTATGTGTGCGTATATATGTGTGTGTGTGTGTGTGTGTGTGTGTGTGTGTATACATGTGTATACATGTTTGTTTTGTATATGTCTGTGTGTATGTTAAAGTGTGTGCGTATAGTTTTCACCTGTTTGTTTTTTGTTTTGTTTGTTGAAATTTTGTATGTTGATTTCTGTTATAAATTATATGGTACTTTTTACAAAGTTGGATTATGAGGATACCAAAATTTATATTGAAAGTCCCCTCCCCATATTTTCCTCTTTCCTTCTTCCTGTCTCTCGGGGATTAACTGTATTGGAGAGTGCAATACTTGAAAATGATTGCAGGTTTATTCGTATATATATGATTTTGTTACAGGGATCATCTCCTCTTTTAAAATGGGTAAAATTGCTCTTATAAAAACTACCTTGTAACTTTGTTAAAATCCTCTCCATTCCCAAAAACTGATGATTTTTCTCTTTCTTACTGCTCGTTGCTTAAGTTACCGGCCACCTCTGCAGTCTTATCAGGGGTGGAAAGTCTCCTAGGGAAGGAATAATAATAATATTTATTCATTTATATAGCGCTATTAATGTCATAGCGCTCTACATACATAGGCAACACTGTCCCCATTGGGGCTCACAATCTAAATTCCCTATCAGTATGTTTTTGGAGTGTGAGAGGAAACCGGAGTACCCGGAGGAAACCCACGCAAACACGGGGAGAATATACAAACTCCTTGCAGGTGTTGTCCTTAGTGGGACTAGAGCCCAGGACCCCAGTGCTGCAAGACTGCAGTGCTAACCACTGAGCCACCATGCTGCCCTAAGTCACTGATTGGGAGCCAGCCATAAACCGAGCACTTACAAAAGAGGGAGGGTGGGTTTTTAACTTTTAATTTTTTTACATACTACATCCAATACTGCTGTTGTTACCCTCAGTGCGAGCCATTCAGAGACTGCAAGCGTCTCGCACCGAGCGTACCTGAGCATGGAGATACTTACTCGAGTGGCTTGCACACGTAAAGTGCCCGATCTCTGAACTCCGAACTCACACTGATTTTTTTTTTTTTTGATCTTTTTTTTTTTTTTTTTTATTTTAAAGTCTATGTTTGGGCCGAGCACCAAACTTTACTCTTCGGGTTTGATCATCTCTTTTCAGAAATAAAAAAAAGCTGATCTGTGGAAAAAGGCCTAAAAATGCTTGGAAAAAAAAAATAAATTAAATTTGCAATTCCATAAGTAACATCTGTTTCAAACCTTAAACTATTGCATGTACTTTTATGTATATATTAAAATTTATTTTTCTGCAGGACCGATGCATCCATGCAAACACACTTTGTAGGACCGCTATTGCATCAACCTCACTAATCTGAAGCTGGAACCGGAAGATCACCATCTTTAATGGTAAGGGGGAAGGGGGCACTTGCTGCCAGTAAATCCGTTTTACTAGATATTCTGATAAACAGTGATCACATACTTCAGATCTACATCTGTGGAGACGGGGGAGCATGTTTTCCAATACTGCAGTGATACGTGACGCCAAGAGTCTTGTAGAGGAAACTTCACATAACGAGGCATATCCCTCATTTCTTCTTTTTTTTTCTTTTCATCCTGAAATGATTCCATCTGGGGAAGTGGCTGATGAAGTGGCTCCTACACACTGAGAATTACCTTTTATTCACAAAGCTCTTCATAACATTTCCCCAAATCCAGGCTGAATGAGGACGCTCTATCACAGATCAATGAGCATTACCTAGATTCATTGCTTGTAATATCCATTTATTATTACAGCCAGACACCTGAAGAGGAGTTAGCCTTGAGCAGATGCATCACTTTTTGGCAATAAAGCAACAGATAGCCATGCTTTTATGATTTGCCGCTGTTCTGCCATTAAAGAGGACAAATCTATTGAATTATCTCTCGGGCTATAATAGTTGATACTCAACATTATGCAAAAATCCAATCCATATTGTGTCTCTTGAAAGGTATTTTAACTGTCAGATAAATCCAGATTTGCCATATATCAGTTGGCTCGAATTCTGTATTTTTTATTTTTTTTTTTTGATGCAGTGCGGCACTTTTACCTATCTAGTACCGACAACGCCCCGCCAGAATAGTCCTCACAGATTTATATGGCACCAACCCGGATTAAAACTTAATTTCAGAATTTTGGAGCAATTGCTAGGGAATAAGAAGGAATTTGTTAGAATGTTGTAAAGTTCGCCGCCGGAGATGGTGCTGCGGCAAGCTGAAGTGGACCAACTGGACTACAGGAAGACCCCGGGCCTACCCTTTTATGGTTTAAAGTCAGGACTGTGGCCGCTGACCCCCAGAACAGGGGTAGACACAGGAGCAGACAAGACAAAGTCTCAAGCGTAAACAGGGACCACCAGGGGAGCAAAGACAGACAGCACAGGGAGGATGGACAGACAGAGTCACTAGGAAGGCAGAAGGCACGGCCAAGATGGATAGGCAGAGTCTCTAGCACCAGCAGGGCAGGATGGACAGGCAGAGTCACTAGCAAGGCGGATTGCACGACCAGGACGAACACAGTCACAAGTTAGGACACGGCAGGACGGACTGGCAGCAGGTACAAACAGGACTAGTACTCAATGGGGTGCCAACAGGCAGGACAGGATGGGATCTGGTACAAGCGGGAACAGGACTAAAGCCGGGTGCCAACAGGTAGGATGGGTTGGGATCAGGTACAGCACTGGAACCAGGTGCCCAACAGGGTAGGACGGGCTGGGATCAGGTGCAGGCAGGAAATGGACTGGAACCAGGTGCTCACAGGGAAGGACAGGCTGGGACCAGGTACAGGCAGGAACAGAACTGGAAACAGGTGCTCAACAGGGCAGGACAGGCTAGAACCAGGTATCGGCAGGAACAGGACAAACAGGAAAGGACGGGCGGGACCAGACGGCATGGACGGACAGGGTGACCTGACAACTAACGACAGAACTCAACTGACTAAACTTAGGGTGTTGAACAAGCACCTCCCTTAGTGGAAGCATACTTTAAATACCCAGTGCCTCTCAGCGATAGGCTGAGAGGCACTTCCTAGGAGTGGCGCGCTGGCCTTTTAAGAAGAGGACAGCGGCGCATGCCCTAGGAGCACTTCTGGAGGCCCTGTGCCCATGCACATGGCCAGAGAGGCAGGAGGAAGGGAAGACCATGTGGAGGAGAGCAGGGGCAGCATAGAAGGAGCCGGATATGGTGGTGAGGGACAAGCGCGTCCCTGCAGGAGGAGGAGCTCAAGGAGTGCAGGGACGCAGCATTACAAATGTAGAACTACGGTGCAGTTACAAAGTGGTGGTTTAGGGTTAGTGCAGCTTGCAGGATCACTTTCAGATATGTTCCTTGAAAACTCTTGAGAAGTAAAGAATGGTTCATCCATAACTACAATTACAGCTTTGCTTTTCAGCTTTAGATTCGTAAGTATTTCCTTACGGCCGCGTCATCTGCAGTTGATCCAACAGCTACGTCTGCTCAGTTTTACTTGGCCTCTCCCATAACGTTGGCTCTTGTAAAGGAGGGTCACTGACTTGATGTCTACACATTTCCAGAACTTTGACTGTTTTTGCTTCCGTCTGCTGAGATGTTCCAGAACCTGAGTCATACTATGTCTGCTCTCCGATTCATGACCAGATACAACAGTTAGATAGCGAATTGTTCTCCGACAAAATAACTTACCCCTTGTCTAATCAAAGTAATAATCATGGACAGTGGTACGTTTTAGAAAGGTCTGAAATTTTGTCAAAGATTCGGCTTCTGAAAAATAAGAGATCCCATCCAAATTTTAGCTTTTTACATTTTTCCATGATTTTCTTATAGGTTTTATTTTTACATAAGATAGAATAGCCTTCACATGGTAATCACAAAAATTTAGCCTATAGTAAGCGGACACAAGGCGATTAGCGGACACAGACGGGAGAGGGCACCTGTGCAAGAATAGTAAATGGACCCCTTTTCAATCCAATAGCATAACCCCACCTGTTTTGGAGGTAGAAATGGGCCCCCTTAGCTCTTGGGCCGTTGCGGCTGCACAAGTGATATCTCCACCCCTGCATAAGCCGGTTACTAACAAACCATAGGGATATTGACTTCTGAATGACTTTTAAAGAAATGGTTCTATCAAAATATAAACCCCGCAAGAAACCATTCAGTGTCACAGTGGTAGATAAGATTCCCCTAAAAAAAATGGAAATTTATGTATGGAAATATATCCTCCATCCCATTGGTTTGACTAGTGTTGAAATATTATGGATGCTTTGATACATTGGCAGATACAGACAGAAGAGGGCCCCTGTGCAAAAGCAATATATGGGCCCTTTGCAGCCCAAAAGCTCATAATAATGCACAATTCCATCTGGTTTGGAGGTAAAAATGAGCCCCCTTACCTCTTGGGCCCCTGTGCGGCCATACAGGGTACACCAGTGATATGTCTGCCCCTGCTTAAATAGGACCTGTCACCAGGTTAACAGAGGGCAGTTTTTGCTCCTATTTTATTTCCTCTGCTCCCCTGAGGATTCCATTTTTGTTAATCTGCCATATGGTTTCAGAGATACATACTTTTATTAAGTGCTATTTGTTATAGTTTTTGACAAGGTGTGTGGCTTACAGGAATTTTTAGAGGAGTGTCTTTAGGCTGCTCTACATTATAGCCCTGTTAGCCACACACCCTTTTTAGTAAACACTATGAAATCTACCCCTAATTATAAAGACTCATATCTCTGAAACAGTATGGCGGATTTAAAAAAATAAATAAAATCTTGCATACTCAATGGTGCAGCAAGAATAAAGTCAGAGAATGACTATGTATGTATATGTATGTATAGTTCGTGACGCCACCCGTGGTGTACGGTAATTAGGGGAGTACCGCCGCTGCCATTGGGAGTACCCGGGGTGATGAAGTGGGGCAGCAAGGTGTCGTAGCCCTCCACGGGTAGGGGGGATGCCCCAGGACTCGGTGTGGGGAATGCCGTGGGATGCAGGGGTCACTCTCGTACTCACTCAGTCAATAAGGAGAGGCTGACAACCGGGTAAACCAACTCTCTGGGTGCCACTGCCGCTGAGGGGAGCTCGTCCCGGTCCTGTCCCCGATAGTGTTGCCTGGTAATCTGTGACCAGCCTCCTGGCACTAAGTTTAACTTCAACGTAGTGGCCCAGTAGTATGGAACTTGCTGGGCCCCGCTCCCCACTGTGGCTAAGTGTGGGAGCTTGCTCTCAGGGCTCACGCTTAGGATTCTCTGGACCATTTTGGGTTGGAAAGTCCTATCCCCCTCGTTGCCCTAATGCCCCGATTCTGGAGCGGGTGGGAACAGATCATAAAGGCTCCGTTCTCCTCAGGTGAATTTTCGGGTTGCCTGAAGCTACTCCCCGACCTAGGGTCCGTGTACCACGTTTTGCCTTCGGTCCCAGACCGGTGATAGTGCTAGGCTGCCGGCTGTCCTCCTCGACAGGTCCAGGCACCTTGCCACAATCCCCTGCGACCGGGTGTCCGACTTCTGTAGGAGCCACCGCTCCCGAGCTCCTCTCACTCACCACTCTCTGACTCTCACTGACTACACTCCTCACCTCCCCTCCCTGACCCCCCCAGGTGGGCGACTCTATTCCACTCAAGCCTTCCACTGGTGTGCCTGGTGGGTGTGGTGCATGGTGTTTGTAGGATTTGATTTGCTGTTGGAGGCAACACCATTTAGATAGGGACCCAGAACCATGAGGGACTTGGAATACCTCACAGAAGGGCAGTTTGCGCAGTACCCTGTGACAACCCGATAGTCTAGGGGCGTCACATATGCATCATGTTCGGCAATAGGGATTCAAGCTTTATGAATACACATATACTCTGTTTACGTAGCTATCAGGTTTAGGCTCGGCAGAAGAAAAAAGTAAAACCGTTTGCAAATAAAGGTTTTTTTACTTCCATGTATAGAGATCTTAGAGAGCGAGAATATGAAATACTGGACAAATATGGCCGTGTGAATAAGCCAACGCGTAAATACATGGACCTCACTTCAAAATGTATAAGTGCGATTCCAAAGATGAAAACATGCAAAATATTTTCCTTATACCCAACACATTTATAAAGGACATGCCCTCAACAAATGGCATAGGAGTCCGACCCATATGACCCACCCAAAATAAACACTGACCAATGAGCAAGACCCTTTGACCTAATATATAGACCATTCCAGAAATGCCATCTTGATTTTTTTTTTTTCCTTCTGGACAACTTATCTTAAAATTAGGATCAGCCAATACTTTTAGGGACAAATTGGCAAACTGTAACGAATGATTAAGAATTTATGTTGGTCTACAGCCCATAAAACTGATTAGAAACAATTTAGTATTATTCACTGTGAGCTGTAAAATGGTGATAATTATGCTCAAAAACTGTACAAACTCCTCCAGCTTTGAAAAAAAAATAAAAAATAAATAATAAATAATTATAGAAACATTAATTTCTGGGGGCAAATTGGATAAGAAAGTGCCCTACTTTTACAGACTGTCCAGGAATCTCAGCACGGTTGGTAACTTTTTTTTACCTGATTAATCCTACAAGCTAGAATTCTGCTGTATATACATACGCGCTTGCTTGTACAAATGCATCTCCATACATTAGCATTTCTTAACAATCCTATCAAGGCTGTGGTTATCCTGGTTGTTTGTGTACCTTTTTCTACCACACTTTTTTTTTCCACTCAACTTTCCATTAATATGCTTGGATATAGCCACTGTGAACAGCCAGTTTCTTTAGCAATGACCTTTTGTGGCTTACCCTCCATGTTGAGTGTGGTAATGACTGCCTTCAATACATCTGGCAAGTCAGCAGTCTTCCCCATGATTGTGTAGGCTACTGAGCCAGACTAAGGGACCATTTTAAACGCTTAGAAAGCCTTTGCATCTGTTTGGTGGTAATTTATTTAATTTTCTGAAATAATGACTTTTAGGTTTTCATTGGCTGTAAGCAGTAGTCCTCAACATTAACAGAAATAAACACCTGAAATAGATCCCTCTGTGTGTAATGACTCTATATAATACATGTGTTTCCTATTTTGTATTAAATTACTAAAATAAATTGACTTTTTGATGATATTCTAATTTATTGAGATGCACTTTATAACTATAGAAATCAGACCAAGCGTGTAGCACATCGCCTCTCCCTGTTTTTGCACTTTGCTCTTCTTCTGGGCGCTACCATACCATAATGGCGTGTGACGCGCAAAAACAGGGAAAATTTGTGGGGTGTTTCGTGGTTTGCCAGTTTTTTCAAGTCTATAAAATATTCCCTTTTTAACTTGAGTTAGGGAAAGTTGATAAGTATAAGACACATGCACACCTAGATCTAGACACGAATTACCGCATTACCCAACTTTTGAAAAAGGGAAAGATTTGTTGGTGCCTCCATAATAGAGGAGCTGTCCAATGGGCAACACATTTTCTTCTCCATCTGGGATGATACAGTGAATCCTGCTATGACTAGGGGGTTGGATCAGGTTACCCTGAAGGTCACTTCCAAATCTACCACCATTCCATGGTTCTCCTGTCCATCCAACAACCACAGAATGTAGTTTGATTGTTAATCCGGGAGAAGGTTCCCTGTAATACTTTCCCCTAGGTACAGACAGCACAACAGATCTTAAAGGACACTTTTTTGGGAACTTTAGGTTTGGAAAAATTGTCTTTGATGTTTTGAAAATGCATTTCTTTAAAAAAAAAAAATAAAACTTAGATTTTTTTTCAGTACGATAAGAGTATAAGCTTAGACTACAACATTTCCACCATTGGGGACTCAATCCCTTATTGTTTGACGTTCTTAGCATATGCTCTAATTCTGTTACCAATATAGACCTAGGTCAAGAAAAACTGTATCCCACACTGATAAAACTCAACCACTTTCATCCAGATAATAATAATCTACAATCAAATTTATCTGAAAGTCCGTTCTACATTGTCCTGATGTGATCGTTGTCCTGCTCTTGTACAGAAATCTACAACCCATGATGGATATGACCCCATAGCGTTTATAGATGTCTCTACAGCTGGATAGAAATTCATTTTTGTGGAGCTTCTCAAGTGTTTTCTAGAAGGAAATCCATTTACTTTATTTTTTTTTTCTTCTAAATGTTCCAGTTAAGAGATTGCTTTCCTTTAGGGCTTGGAACCACTGACCATTTCCAATTCGATTAACACATGGAAACCCGTTTCTAGGTATTGAGAAATGTTTTAGAGAATGGTAGGATGGAGCATTAATTATATGAGTGGATGAATAGCCGATCATGGTAACGCGGATGGGTTTTGTATCCACAGGCTCGCTTGTCATATATGCGGATTAAATACCTCTTCTTCTCATGGCTGGCGGTCTTCATCGGCAGCTGGGTGATCTATGTTCGATACAACTCGTACACAGAGCTCTGCAGGGGACATGAGTGTAAAGCTACCATTGTAAGTGCCGTCTTCTTAAATTTATCACTTTTATAATACTACCATAATGTAACGATCAGGCTCCAGTTACCTGTGGAAGTCATGTACCAAACAAAAGCCCCCCTGTACACACTGTCGGCCGAACCATTTGAAACCGACTTATTCGGATGGCAGGTTAATGTGTATGGGGGTCCCTGACAGATGATATTGGAGGAGATAAGCATCCAGCAGATCTGATTTCAGACTGCCGATCCCTTGGTTGTCTAAGAAATAAGACACCGCCAGGGCTGTTTGACCGCAATTTAAAGGGGTTGTCCACTACTGTGACATTGATGGCCTATCCTTAGGATAGGTCATCAATGTCTGATCGGCTGGGGTCTGACACCCCGCCCCCCCCTGCTGATCAGCTCTTTTCAGTCCCGGCGACGGCAGCAGCATGCAGCCGGAAATGCTCAGTTCCGGCACTGCTCTGTCGTCTGATAGTGGCTGCAGGCGGGTACTGCACATCCACTTCCTATTGATTAGAATAGGAGGCGGATGTGCAGTAAGCCGCCGCAGCTGCTATCAGAAGACATACATTGAAGGGAGGAAGGGGTAGAAACAAATCCAGCACTGATGTCCATAAAAAAATGTTTTTCTTTATTTCAAATTCATCATCAAAATTAGAATGGATCAATCCTTCCAAAGGTCCTGATTACGCCTAGAACAGAGTGGCGGGGGTGCGGTGTGTTGGACCCCAGCCGATCAGACATGGATGGCCTATCCTTAGGATAGGTCATCAGTGTCAAAGTAGTGGACAACCCCTTTAAGCAATCCATAGATCATCACTGAGGACTCTCCCCATAAAATATCACCAGGGAGGGAGATTTGTGCGAATTGTGCTAACACAGAATAGAATTATTGGAACAAAAAAAAAAAAAAAAGTTTTGTACTATCTGTATATCAAAATATATTCTTTTTTTTGCACTTATTTAAATTTAAAAAATCTTGCTCAATAACTCCTGAGATGTAATGTACCATTTCGGGGCAGGCCATTCAAGGTGATATGGGCGAGACGTTAAATTTTTACTGTGACTCATAGCAGTTATCGAATATTTCATTGTGTCTGTCAGATTTTTACCAGTAAAACCAGTTAATACTGTCCTAAAATTTAAAAAAAAATTCCAAGATTGTGTAAATTTGTGTTAAAACTATTTTCTTGATTTATCACTTCTTTTATGGAACCTTTGTGCTGTTTTCATTTGGGCCAACACTTTCGGGACTGAAATACTGCTCATGTGCAGAACAGACTTTCTCCTGGAATGTTTCATTCTGCTGGTAACAAAAGTGAGTACACCCCTTAGTGAATATGGCCAAATTGTGTCCAATTAGCCATTTTCTTTCTCCAGTGCCATGTAACTCATTAGTGTTACAAGGTCTCAGGTGTGAATGGAGAGCAGATGTGTTACCTTTGGTGTTATCGCTCACACACTCTCTCATAGTAGTCTATGGAATTTCAACATGCCTCCTCATGACAAACAATTCTCTGATCTGAAACAAAGAAAGAATTGTTGCTCTGCATAAAGATGGCCAAGGCTATAAGAAGATTGTCACTACCCTGAAACTGAGCTGCAACACAGTGGCCAAGACCATACAGCGGTTTAACAAGACTGGTTCCACTCAGAACAGACCTCGTCATGGTCGATCAAACAAGTTGAGTGCACGTGCTCAGTGTCATATGCAGAGGTTGTCTTTTCAAAATGGACATATGAGTGATGTCAGCCTTACTGCAGAGGTTACAGGGGTGGAGTCCGCCAGTGAGTGCTCAGACCATAAACTGCACACAACATAAAGTTGGTCTGTATGGCTGTCGTCCCAGAAGGAAGCCTCTTGTGTGTAATCTTTCTTTTTTGAAAAGAAAGAATAGAGAAAGACAATTCAACAAATTTCAAGAATACAAGGTTAAATACCATCAGCAAAAAATCCAGCCACACAGGTCCCCACAAAATAAAACCGTGCATACAGTACGAAGCCTATTATAAAGATCATGCACAAGAAAGCCCGCAAAGAGTTTGCTGAAGACAGGCAGACTAAGGATATGGATTACTGGAACCCATGTCCTGTGGTCTCATGAGACCAAAGATAAACTTATTTGGTTCAGATAGTGTCAAGCATGTGTGGCAGAAGCCAGGTGAGGAGTACAAAGACAAGTGTGTGCTGCCTACAGTCAAGCATGGTGGTGGGAGTGTCCTGATTTGGGGCTGCATGAGTGCTGCTGGCTGTGGGGAGCTACAGGTCATTGAGGAAACCATGAATACTAACATGTACTGTGACATACTGAAGTACACGATGATTCCCTCTCTTTCTGTTCCAACATGATAATGACCCCCAAACACACCTCCAAGATGACCACTGCCTTAGTAAAGAAACTGAGGGTAAAGATGCTGGACTGGCCAAGTATCCCCAGACCTAAACCTTATTGAGCAGCTCTATCGGACCTCCTCAAACAGAAGATGGAAGAGCGCAAGGTCTCTAACATCCATCAGCTTTGTGATGTCATCATTGAGGATAGAAGAGGATCTAGTGGCTCCTGTGAAGCTCTAGTGACCACCATTCCCAAGAGAGTAATGGCAGTGCTAGGAAATAATGGTGGCCACAGAAAATATTGGCACTTTAAGCACAATTTGACGATCTTCACTTAGGGGTTTACTCACTTTCTTTGCCAACAGTTTAGACATTAATGACTGTGTGTTATTTAGAGTTCACCAAATGTACAGTTATACAAGCTGTACACTAAGTACTGGACATTTTATCAAAGTGTCAGATCTTCACTGTTGTCCCATGAAATGATAAAATAAAATATGTACAGAAATGTGAGGGGTGTACTCACTTTTGTGATGTATATGTACAGTATATCATAAATGTGCTATGAACAAGACCCTAACAGCCTTATTCTGGGTGGCCAAGGCTCAAAGGCTAATCACGTTGATATGACATGTTTGTTTCTGGTTTAGCAGCCACATACACATATCGTAATATATTCCTGCTCTTTTCCGTCCACTGCTTTTCTCCTATCCCAGCTGAGAGCTCATTATTTTAAGGAAACGACAGATCAATTTTTTTTCTTGTAATTAAAAAAAAATACATAAAATCTCGTTTAAATTTGGCAAAAGGATGTTTTGCAGATTAAATACATCATTTGTAGATGTGCACATGTCAGATGTGGTTAAGACAATACTGAAGAAATGAGAATCCGTGTAAACCTGTCATCCTTCACTGGTAAATAAAAAAAAAAGAAAAGACGATCCTTCCACACAACTACATCCGGCAACAACATATTTGCATGTAGATCCCCTTGTTCATTGCCGCTTTACCTCTTTGGTTGATCACACTCTTGTCATTAGGATCAGTCCCTTTAATTAATCCATGGCTGGTAAGCTGCAAAGTGGACCGAGCTCAACTGGAGGTCACATGTATGGAAGAAAGGGATTTGAAAAGGAAAATTTAGGATGTTGGCAACCAGTGGGCATAATGTCTAAACTTGGCCATAAAACTAGATAGCTGTTGACTAGTGATGGGCGGAATTGCAGATATTGGGATCAGCGGGTCTAACCTGGTTAAAAAAAAACCCAAAACCTAATTCGGGTCCTGAATTGATCCCAGATATCTGGCTGGACGCCGGTCCCCATATAAGTCTATGGTGTCCAGAATCTGGCGCTTGAAAATGGTGGTAGAAGGGATAGGGTAATTGGAGCAGGTGTGTTATACTTAGCAAGTTTCCACACTGCTCTAGCGCTACATCCGGGGTCGCTCATTATCCTTCATACATATTCACTGCTTCCCTTGCCCACCGGCAGTCCTGGCATGTCTGATTGGTTGCAGTCATACGCGCCCCCACCCTGTGTGGCAGTGTGTTTGACTGCAACCAATCACAGGCACTATGTGTGCATCTCTAGTGCTTTAAAAATAAATAAAATTGGCACATGGTACCCCTCATATAATGATACCCAGCACAGATAAAGCATACGGCTACAGGCTGCAGCCCCAGCTGTGTGCTTATCTTGTCTGTATCAAAATAAGAAAAACTGCATGCTGCTTTTTTTTTTTGTTTAATTATTGTTGTTGTTATTATTTTTTTATTATTATTATTGAAATAATAAAAAAAAAACCTGCATGCCATTCCCCCAATTTTGGTACCCAGCCATGATAAAGCCGCCTGCTGGGAACTTGTATTCTCTGGTTGGGAAAGCCCATGCTTATTGGCCCCACCCCAGTTTAAAAATACCAGCCTGCAGCCGCCCAGGATTGTTGCATCCATTAAATGCAACAGTTGTGGAACTTTACCCGACCTATCCCGTTTACCTTGGTGCGATGACAATCGGAGTAATAAGGAGTTAACAGCTCACAGCTGCCACTAAGCCCTAGATTTGTAATGGGAGGCGTCTGAGACCCCCCAATTACTAATCTGTAAATGAAAATAAATAAACAGAAACATCTAAAAAATCCTTTATTTGAAATCAAATACAAAAAAAACACCCTCTTTCACCAACTTATTAACACCCAAAACACTCTGGTCCGACGTAATCTACACGAGGTCCCATGATAATTCCAGCTCTGCTACATCTGAAGTGACAGCCAGCGGCCATAGAACATGATCATCCTCTGAGAGCTTCAGGCAGAGAATGAGCAGCAGCGATGAGCAGTGACGTTACTCAGGTTATTTGCGTTCACAGGTAGAAGCTCCCACGGTCCTCCACATGTGATCGCAGGGAACATCAACCAAGTCATATAGTTTAAGGGCAATAGTACCAAATACTAATGAAATGTATGTAAACTTTGAAGAAAGTAATAAAAATGCCTTAAAACATTCTCTCTCTCTCATTATTCTGGCATTTGGCAAATATAAATAATTTTGGTTCCTAATTGACCTAAAACAGGAAAGGTTTAAGCCCTGTGCGCACTTACCGGTTTTTGCTGCGTATTTCCTGCGGTTTTGCTGCATGTTTCGATGCATGTTATGTTCATAACATCTCTGCAGTGATTCACCAGCAAATCCTATGGGAAAAAAAAATGCTGTGCGCACTATGCGGATTTTGACAGCTGCATGTTTTGCTGCGGGTTTCCCGCAGCAAAAACAATTGCATGTCACTTCTTTTCCGCACGTCGCTGCGGTATTTTACTCCATTGACTGCAATGTAATCGGGAAATCCCGCAGGGAATAACGCAGGCAGCAAATTCTGTGCGGTTCATTGCGTTTTCCTGTGTTATTCCCTGCGGTATTTCGCGGTTTCGGGACATAATGTTCATCATTGCCTGCGGTTTGCAGGGAAGTGATGTCATTATGACAGGAAGAGGAAGCGGAGCAGAGTAAACACACACACATATTACAGACATAGAATGCACACATATATCGCACTCACACACAGACACAGACATATAGAATACACGCAGAAATCAAACAAACATATAAAAATAAAAAACGTGGGCTCCGCCGTATTTTTACCGTCCAGCCGAGGTAAACACACAGCGGCGGCCCGGTTTTCTCAGGCTGGGGAGGGCGAGGGACAGGGTTAATGCCCCCCCCCCCCCCACAGCCGAGAATATCAGCCCGCAGCTGCCCCGGGACTGTCGCATCCATTATGCGGCAGTCCCGGAATGTCCCCGGCTCTTCCTATTGCCGTGATGCGGTGGCAATCAGGGTAATAATGAGTTAATGGCAGCGCATCGCCGCCACTAAGTCCAATCTTAATCACGGCAGCGTCTATGAGACAGCTTTCATGATTAACCTGTAAGTAAAGTAAATAAACACAAACACCGAAAAATCCTTTATTTTAAATAAAACACAAAAAAGCCCCTCTTTCACCCCTTTATTAACCCCCCCCAAAACACACAGCTCCGGCGTAATCCACGCAGGTCCCACGTCGCTTGCATCCAGCCACGACTGACAGTGTTCAGAATTCAGCCTCGTAACGAGACTGCAGAGAGGTAACCACAGGTCATTTCCCACGGTCGGTAATGTGAACACACTACCGACCGTGAGAACTGCAGTGTGTCGATTGTTGATTGATCTGTCCTCTATCTATCCCTCTATCTATTCTTCTATCTGTCTATCTACTATCTATCTCAGAAAGAAATGACTGTTTTTTTTTCTCAATGTGCTTTATTGCATTGAATGCATTAAAACACATGTACCAACCCGCGGCAAACCGCATGCGGTTTTCGGGTGCGGTTTGCTGCGTTTTTTACCGCGGGTGCGGTAATCTTTCAGACCCTGTGGAATTTTCTTAAGACATTTCCGTTTTCCAGTGCGCACAGGGCCTTATTCTGATTTCATGTCAGATAGGGAGAAAAACATGCAGATGTGTCTTTTTAGATAGTGTATGTAAACTTCTAATTTTAGCTGTAGGTGACAATAAGTGTCAGAACACATTTTCTTTACCTGCCTATGTTCCTTGGGCAATCACATTGGGGTACTGCTGTCTGGGCCCGGAACACACACTATAAAATAATGTGCTTATGTTTACCATAAGGCAAATATGCCTGTCCTTTTAAACTCTTTCTAAGCATGTGCTGTCTCCGCGGCGGAGACTAAAATAACAATGTTGTAATCTGCGACAAATTCCTGTCTGATTCTGTCCCTAAGGCTTTAATATGAGCTTGGTGCTCTCTTCTAACAGCCTTTAATTAGCCCAATTATTCTTAAGACTCATAATTAGGAACATGTTTAAAAGAATCATAGAGATGGGAGGGAACCCAGTCACTAACTGTAATAAGCAAACATGTTGGCAATTTTCTGCATGTGGCTGCTGCCTGAATTCCTGTGGGCATAGAATAACTAAAGGCTGCGCTGTAGGGTTTCGGTTTGTGTGGGTTAATTTGGCATACATGAGAATGGTGATCAGATTATTTCTGACTACTGAACATAAAATAAGAAACTTAAAAATGACAGCACTCAACACCACAGCTGCAAAGCAGTCAACACCACAGCTGCAACACATCATTACTTTTTTTTTGGGGGATGGGGGGGGGGGTTGCACATTATTCCAGTCCATGAGGAAGTTACGGTGGTGGTCCGAAGACTCCTGAAGACAGATTTACACTCCTGCTTTATTTCAGTGACCAACCAATCACAGTCCAATTTGCAGTCTTTATAAGGCACATGATGTTAATTAATACAAAGTTGTTTAACTTTTCAAATACACTCCTTCATTTGTCTCGGACTTTAATATAAACTGGAGTTGAATTCATTATTCTAGTGGCTTCATAGGGGAAATTCTCCAGCATTTCTTTCTGGCTCTTTGTCTACTTAGGTGTTTTGCACCACTAATATAACATTGGAAACATATAGAAGAGTTACGCAGATATTTACAGAAGGGAATCTCCTGGATGAAAATCCGTTCCAGAACCCCTGACAATCAGTACAGTTTTTTTTTAAAAATCAGATACATTTTTATTGCATTTTAAAACTTTCATAAACCTAACAACAAATTGTGAGGGTAGTCCTCACACATACTCCCCCCCCCCCTTCCCCTCCCCCTTCCGGTCGACAGTCTCACCCCTCCACTCTCTACATCCCTCTTTATTCACATAATGACCTGCCCTCCTTATTTCTCAGCCACTGCGATCTTTCCTTTCCTACCTATAGTCTAAATATCCTATCTTTCAGTAGATGAAGTGACGCTAATCCAGGAAAGTCCAGCCACTTGCTCCAGATCTTCTCATATTGAGTTTTCCTTCCCCTTTTAATATAAACATTTTTCTCCATATAAATAATATAATTCACTTTTTCAACAAATTCCTTACGTGTCGGTGCTTTTTCAGATAGCCAATACAAGGCAATTAGTTTCCCTGCTGCATACAACAATCGTGCCACTGCCAGTTTCTCTTGTTCATCCACCCCCACTTCATCCACATACCCCAGCACACACCAGCGGGTTTTTGGGTAGGTCCACTTGCATCACTGATTGAATTAAATTTAACACTGTGATCCAAAACCCTTGTAAACACGGGCATTCCCACAACATGTGCATGATCCCTGCTTCCTCCACAGTACATTTTGGACACTTGGAATCTGTTCTCAGTCCCACTTTCTTCATCCACACGGGGGTTCTATATACTCTGTATATAACATAATTGCGATAGCCGTTTCGCCTCGCTCAGAGATATTTTGATGACATATTGCAAAATAGACTCCCATTTCTCCTCCCCAATTTCTCCCAAATCTTCCACCCACCTTGCATATGCCCCAATTTGTTGCCTCCCAACCGACATGGACAGAAGTCCCCCGTAGACCATCGATATATATCCTGCCGTCCCTCTCTGCGTCCCCAATATATTAATTACACTATCTGATTGTATAACAATTGGTGTTATTCTGTTCTGCGATTCAAATGCGTGACGTAGCTGCAGGTATTTATAAAACATACTATGTCCCAGTGGGAAGTCTTTTAGCAGTACTTCAAAACTCTTAAATATGTTTCCATCCATCACTTGGGAGAGGTACCAGATACCAATTCTCCTCCATTGCCCAAATTCTTTAAGGGATAAAAATTCCGGAATGTTGGGGTTGTCCCACATGGGGGTATATCTAGTGAACCCGGTTACCTATCTCACCTGTTTGATCTTACCCCATACTTTATCTATCAACTGTATAGTAGGATATGATGCAGAGTGTGGACGAAAAATTTCCCGCCTCCAGACTTGCCAGCAGAGGACCTTTTCCGATCACATACTGTAATATTTTCCCCGCCGAGGTCTCCAAACCTGTCACACCCCACCCCACCATGTGTTGGCTCTGGGCAGCTAAGTACTAGCACCAAGGATTAGGTAGAGCCAGTCCCCCTTCGTCTTTTGGTCTCTATAAATATTCTAACCTCATCCGTGGGCGCTTCCTTCCCCAGATTAAGCCTCAGAAAATAGAATTTATTTTATAAAACCTATTTTGTGGTAGCCATACCGGGGCGTTATGGAGCACATAGAGCAGTTGGGGCATTAGTATCATTTTAGCTAAGTTGACTCTCCCCACCACCGTAAGGTACAGTTTGGACCAGGCCAGAATCTTTTGTTTGAACTTAAGTAAAAGGGGGGGGCGAGATTAAGACGTTCATACTCAGTCAGTTTATTGGACATCATAATTCACAGATATTTAAACTCTGACACCACCTGAACCGGAGCACAAGTCACCACCACATTGGAGGGCGTTTCATCTAGTGGCATCAAAACCGATTTATCCCAATTTATCGTGAGCCCTGATATCCTTCCAAAGTTAGATATGACCCTCATTACCGCCTCCAAGGAACTCCCTGCATCTCCCAGAAACAATAATAAATCGTCCGCATATAAGGCCACTTTCTCCTCCACACTCCCATATCGGTAACCCACTACACCAGGATCCCGCCGCATCACCGCCGCCAGTGGTTCGATAGCGATAGCAAACAGGGGGGACAGTGGGCACCCCTGCCTTGTGCCCCTATAGAGAGAGAATCTATCTGACATGCTGCCATTTGCCCTAATTCTTGCCATAGGAGCAGACTACAACAGCTGCACCCACCTAATATACACTTCCCCAAACCCCATTGATCGCATCGTAGCCCATAGGTACCCCCACTCTTCGCTGTCAAAAGCTTTGGCCGCGTCTAGGGAGAGAGTAACCCGCCTCCCCTTATTTTCCGCCGGTATCTGCATATTCCGGTACAGTCTCCTAAGATTAGTTGCCGTGGATTTGTTGGGCATAAACCCTGCTTGATCTGGGTGTATTAGGGATGTAATGACTTTGGTGAGCCTATATGCAAGCATCTTAGCCAGGAGCTTTACATCTACCGTCAATAGTGAAATCGGTCTGTAAGAGGCTGCAATCAGTACAGTTTATAGGACTGTTGTCCTCTTTTAAAGTGCACCAACCACCAGGATTTTCCTATATAAACTAAAGCCAGTGCTATACTGGCACTATCATGCTGATTCTATGCACACCTTTAGTTGTGGGAGCTGATGTATAGTTTCAGAAATATAAGCAAGTAAAGTTTGTGAAATGCACTGTTATGCGATGATAGGTGCAACGGAATATCTAATAGGTAGATTGGGTTTTGCTAGTTATTCGCACCCCTGTCTGCCTTCTTGTACTTCTTCACGTAACTAGTGATGAGAGAGCACTACCATGCTTGGGTGCTTGGTACCTGTAACTAGTGATGAGCGGGCACTACCATGCTTGGGTGCTCAGTAATCGTAACTAGTGATGAGCGAGCACTACCATGTTCGGGTGCTCAGTACTCGATAAGATCAGTTGGCTGCTCTGAAGGGCACAAGTGGAGTATAGTGAATGTCAATGGGGGACTCGAGCATTTTTCTGTAAAATCTTCTGTAAAAATGTTCGAATCCACCAATGACTTCCATTACACTCAGTACTCAAGTTGCTTCCATCTGAGCCCTTACCGGCAGCTCCAATTGTTTCATGGAGGCACCACAGGCCACAATAATAATAATAATAATAATTTATTAATTTATATAGCGCTATTAATTCCATAGCGCTTTACATACATTGGGATACAAGTCTATGAGAGCCTCGATCTTGCTCTCATAGACCTTCATTTAGAGCTTATGATGTAACTTCTGTATTACACCCAGTCAGAAGTTACAGTCATCAAATGGCCCCGCAGGCCTGAAGCCAGGCCGATATAAGCTGAAAACGCCAGAGGGTGAGTATAAGAAAGGGGGCTCAGAATTTGGATTTAAAGTGCCTCTCCAGTGCTGAAATAAAACAAAGAAAACGCTAGAGTGGTGCTTTAACTCATGTTATTTAATAATAATACCTCTAAGTATATTGATTGAGGATTATATAGGAGCCCAATCACTGATTATTATCTGATTATCCTGATTTGTGATTGTGACATACAGACTAATTGGGATAATGGTGATTGGAATGATGTGTGATAGCTAATCCTGTATAACACCTAATTATTTTCATCCTGACCTTTCCTTCCAGTGTGACAAATACCGGAAGGGGATTATCGACGGATCAGCCTGTGAAGGTCTCTGCTCCAAGGAAACTATTTATTTTGGAAAATGTTTGTCAACGAAGCCAAACAACCAGGTAATATTTAGCTTTGCATTAATCGGGGAACATAGGAACACTTTGAAATTCCAGAATAAACTTTTCTAAAAAATCCATCTGTTGTTGAATGGTCTCCCAAGATGCTCAGAATCGGCAACATCTGGATTTGGCCATCCCTTAGGTTTAGTCATCGGAGACGGTTGTGTGTATGTTCCGTATGTTCCGTATGTTCCGCTTAACATTTTGCTCATTACAAAAATGACCTGTCTCCGGAGAGTACGGCTCGTCCTGCTTTATTTTTAGAACGTTGAAGTGTAAGTGAATTGCCCTCAACATATGTCTATTACATTAAACCCCAAAATGGAATGTGTAGAATAAATCTGTTCCAGTTTTATCTAGAACATAATGTAATCATTAAATAAAAGTTTACCCTTTTCTACGCTTTACAGTGCCTTGCGAAAGTATTCGGCCCCTTTGAATTTTTCAACCTTTTCCCACATTTCAGGCTTCAAACATAAAGGTAAAAATTTTAATTTTCTGGTGAAGAATCAACAACAAGTGGGACACAATTGTGAAGGTGAATGAAATTTATTGCTTATTTTAAACTTTTTTAAAAAAAATAACTGAAAATTGGGGCGTGCAATATTATTCATCCCCTTTAAGTTAATACTTTGTAGCGCCACCTTTTGCTGCGATTACAGCTGCAAGTCGCTTGGGGTATGTGTCTATCAGTTTTGCACATCGAGAGACTGAAATTCTTGCCCATTCTTCCGTTGCAAACAGCTGGGGCTGAGTGAGGTTGGATGGAGAGCGTTTGTGAACAGCAAATTTCAGCTCTTTGCACAGATTCTCAATTGGATTCAGGTCTGGACTTTGACTTGGCCATTCTAACACCTGGATCAGTTTATTTGTGAACCATTCCATTGTAGCTTTTGCTTTATGTTTTGGATCATTGTCTTGTTGGAAGACAAATCTCCATCCCAGTCTCAGGTCTTTTGCAGACTCCAACAGGTTTTTTTCAAGAATGGTCCTGTATTTGGCTCCATCCATCTTTCCTACAATTTTACCCATCTTCCCTGTCCCTGCTGAAGCAAAGCAGACCTAAACCATGATGCTGCCACCACCATGTATGAGAAGTGGGGATGGTGTGTTCAGGGTGATGAGCTGTGTTGCTTTTATGCCAAACATATTGTTTGGCATTGTGCCCAATAGTTTGATTTTGGTTTCATCTGACCAGAGCACCTTCTTCCACATGTTTGCTGTCTCCCAGGTGGCTTGTGGCAAACTTTAAAATACACTTTTTATGGATATCTTTGAGAAATGGCTTTCTTCTTGCCACTCTTCCATAAAGGCCAGATTTGGGCAGTGGATGACTGATTGTTGTCCTATGGACAGACTCTCCCACCTCAGCCATAGATCTCTGCAGTTCATCCAGAGTGATCATGGGCCTCTTGGTTGCATCTCTGATCAGTTTTCTTGTTTGAGATGAAAGTTTGGATAGACGTCTGGGTCTTGGTGGATTTGCAGTGTTTTAAAGTTGTGGAAATCTTTTTGTAATTAAATCCAGCATTAAACTTCTCCACAACAGTATCACGGACCTGCCTGTTGTGTTCCTTGGTCTTCATGATGCTACCTGCGCTTTAAACAGAACACTGAGACTATCACAGAGCAGGTGCATTTATACGGAGACTTGATTACACACAGGTGGCTTATATGTATCATCATCAGTCATTTAGGACAACATTGGATCATTCAGAGATCCTCAATGAACTTCTGGAGTGAGATTGCTGCACTGAAAGTAAAGGGGCCGAATAATATTGCACCCCCCAATTTTCAGTTATTTCTTAAAAAGGTTTAAAATAAACAATAATATTCGTTCAACTTCACAATTGTGTCCCACTTGTTGTTGATTGTTCACCAGAACATTAAAATTTTTATCTTTAGGTTTGAAGCTTGAAATGTGGGAAAAGGTTGAAAAATTCAAGGGGACCAAATACATTTGCAAGGCACTGTATTTAGAATTTGATCTTTGGGAGTCTAACCTCAGGCACCGCCACCGATCAGTAGAAGTGCGGCAGAACCTGCACAGCACTAAATATTGTATAGTGGCCACTAATGGCACTGCAGCTGTCACCCATTCAAGGGAATATTAAAACTTTGACTTTCCAAATATTTACATTGAGTTTAAAAAAGAATTTTAGATATCCAGTTAGGTAGAATAGAAAGTGTCTCTTGCTCAGGACCCTCATCTAGGAGTCAAAGAAGGGAGCAGCTGCCAAAGGCGTCTCACATTGGAGGACCAAAATATCTTGTTCATGCATTATGCGGACAGTCCATTGATGTCATTGGGTACTCTGTAAAGCTAAAAGAGGACCAACCATCAGGATTTTCCTAAATAAACTAATGTCAGTACTATACAGGCAATATCATGCTGATTCTAAACATACGTTTAGTTGGGAGGTCAGATGTATACTTTCTGAAATATAGGCAAGTAAAGTGTGTGAAATGTTCTGTTATTTGACTGATAGCAGCTACAGAATATCTAATAGGTAGGTCGGGTTTTGCTAGTTATTCCTGCCCATCTGTCTGCCTGTCCTTCCTCCCGCTGTCTCTGTTATTACAGGGGGAGGACGGACAGGGTGGAGGAAGAACAGGCAGGCAGGTGGGCGGGATTAACTATCATAATGCGACCCATCTATTAGATATTCTGTAGCTGCTATCAGTCAAATAACAATGCATTTCACAAACTTTACTCGCCTATATTTCAAAAACTATACATCCAATCTCACAACTAAAGGTATGTATAGATTCAGCATGATAGTGCCAGTATAACACTGGCTTTAATTTATATAGAAAAATCCTGGTGGTTGATCTTCTTTAATTTCTCCAGTGTTTGCACAGGAGGGGAAATGAACACTCGATGCGAAATTGTCCCACATCTTACTGCTGGGCGTCCCAGGGTTAATAGCTTTGTATGGCGATGCTTTGAAAAAAAGTAGACTTTACAGAGAAACTTTTTAATAACTCTCTCTTATGGTAACATTGATCATACGGACGGAGTTTTGTAAAATGTAAATATATTTCTGATTTTCAATTATCCTGCATAATTTCTAACAACTACATTTGAACTATTTTATACCCTGCACAAAATCTTTGTGTCCTTATGTGACTCCCAATGTATAGGGAAATTGCTAATAAGGGTGTAGTCTGAAAATCTGCCTCTGCTGATACCTTTGGGTGAATTTACAGGTAGTCGTAATGAAACTGTAGGAAACATAGAACTGGTTATATGGCACCATGATCCACGATGTGTCCTGAAGACCAAGAATGGGGTTTAGAACCTCTTTGAAAAAAAAAGTGATAATAGTTCTATGTGTTTCTACTCGTACAACCAAACCGTGCATACTGATGGCACAGAGCCTTTCCCACGATAGGCATGGCATGGGCATGCACACGTGTGAGAAACCAGTTCTGAAGATATTTTATGGAAGATTTTATAATGCTGTAAGCATAGTTGGTTTAAGACTTTAAAGATGGCGCAATCTCAGGATTGTGAATTAATTATGCAGAAATGTACTAACTGCCAAAAGAAAGGGAGAGTCAGAGCATTGTGTGTTTTTCAGATGTACCTGGGAATCTGGGGGAACCTGGAAGGGGTGATCAAGTGTCAAATGGAAGATACTCTGCATCTTGACTTTGGAACAGAACTCGAGCCAAGGAAGGAAATTGTACTATTTGATAAGCCAACAAGAGGTACCACCGTCCAAAAGTTCAAAGAGATGGTACACAATCTTTTTAAAGTAAGTGCCTGATCGTATACTTCTGATTTACCAGTTGGAGCATTACATGGAGTGAATCTATAGCCTATCTGATTGTGTTGACCTGGTTATTTAAAGGGGATTTCCATGATGTTGATACTGATAGCTTAGCAATATCAGATCAACACCCTTATGATTAGCTGTTAGCAAATCCAACAGCAGACAGAAGTAAACCACACACAGGTCTGTTTACTATAGAGGCCATACTCACGTATCGCAGCTCTGATTTTGTTCACTACCATGTTTTTCCAAAAATAAGACAGGGTCTTATTATTACTTTTGATTCCAAAAAAAGGGCTAGGGCTTATTTTTGGGGGAGGGCTCATTTTATTTTTTTATAAACAACAATCATATTTTTACTTCAATTTACCTTGAAGGTGTATGGCCAGCTTCAGCTTGAAGGTGTTTGGCCACCTTCAGCTTGAAGGTGTTTGGCCACTTTCAGCTTGAAGGTGTTTGGCCACCTTCAGCTTGAAGGTGGTTGGCCACCTTCAGCTTGAAGGTGGTTGGCCACCTTCAGCTTGAAGGTGTATGGCCAGCTTCAAATTGAAGGTGTATGGCCAGCTGCAGCGTGAAGGTGTTTGGCCAGCTTCAACGTGAAGGTGTTTGGCCAGCTTCAACGTGAAGGTGTTTGGCCAGCTTCAGCTTGAAGGTGTTTGGCCAGCTTTAGTTTTAGTAACCTTAACTGACATTCACAATTGCTGGTGCAGTGTCAGTGTCTCTTATGGTAACACTTACTGGCACTCTCAAAACACTTTGTGTGGCAGTGGCACTCTTCTTCTCTATGTGGTCAGAAGGGGGCAGAAGGAGGGACTCTGGTACGGTGGTTGTTGTGACATCACACCTGGCTGCTTCTGCGGGAGCGAGCAGTGCCGGCCAGGAGGCAGGATTCAAGAGGCAGCAGTCAGGAGGCAGGAGGTAGGACCCTGGAGCAGTAGCCAAGCCCACACCATAGCGCAGTAGCGCCTGGAGGCAGGATTCTGGAGGTGGGATTCAGGAGCGGCAACCAAGTAAACATCATAGCACAGTAGCAGCCAGAAGTCGGGAACCAGGTGACAACACTCAGGAAGTGGAACTCTGGAGCGGGTGAGCAGATTTTACCCAGCCCTAGTGGGAGGAAACAACAGGATTATTTGTGAGCTACATTATGCCTATTTCAGTGCCTCCAGCGTTAGCTTATGTCTCTGTGAGTGACTTAACCTAGCGTCATGTGACATAACCTAGCGCTGGAGGCACTGACTAACTACGGCTTGCTTTTGGAGTAGGGCTTATATTTAAAGCCTACTACAAAAATCCCTAAATATCAAGCATGGGCTTATTTTTGTGGGAGGGCTCATTTTTGGAAAAACAGGCAGCAGAACTGCAATATGCCAGAAAGGCCTCTAAACATTGTAAGGAGCTGTGATGTTAGGATCCATACGCACTTTACTCCTTGCTGCCCCTTTCACCTCTCCAGTCTATGTCAATGCATATAGAACAGTACTACGGACGTATGCTGCTTAATGCCAAGATCATATCACTTTATTTGCAGAGTCCATCAGGAACTACATTTTACTAATTGAAATGTACTGCAATGCAGCTACAATTAGTTTTTGTTAAAATTTTCCAAATTACAAAAGGTAAGTGATGCTAAAAGAAACTGAGCTCACCCTTCCATTGAAAAAGTCACGGTTAGGGATGGAATTCTTTAAACGGAGGTTCTTAAGAGCTTAAACCCCAAAATATGTTTCCCTATATGCCCCTCATAACATAACACTTTGTGTATCAGCACTAAATACTGTAATCTAAGTTGAGGAAGCGAAGTGAAAAATATATTCAAAAGTTAAATTTATGGGATAAAATAAATAAAAATTGCCATGTGCATATGTATTCATCCCTTTTGCTATTCTGGTGTAAGCAATTACCTTGATAAGTCACATATTTAGTGAAAAGAAGTCCACATGTGTGTCTCAGTGTCCCAGGGTTTGTCAGTATATACACACCTTTTCCGGAAGGCACCAGAGGCTCCAACACTATTAAGCAAGAGGCACCACAAACCAAATAACACCATGAAGACCAAGGAGATCTCTAAACAAGTCAGAGACAAAGTTGTTGAGAAGTACAAGTCAAGGTTGAGTTCTAAAAAAAATCCCAATTTCTGATGGTCCTCCGAGCACCATCAAATCCATTACTATCACATGGAAAGAACATGGTGCCACAACAAACCTGCCAAGAGAGGGCCGCCCACCAAAACTCTCAGCCGGGGCAAGGAGGGCAATAATCAGAGAGGCAGCTCAGAGACCAAAGGTGACCCTGAAGGAGCTGCAGAGTTCCCAAGCAGAGACTGGAGGATCTGTCCATACGACCACAATAAGCCGTACACTCCATAGAGCTGGCCTTTAGGGAAAAGTGTCCAGAAAAAAGCCTTTACTTAACACCAAAAATTGAAAGGTTCATTTTGATTTTTACCAAAGACTTGTGGGAGACATGCTCACAGAGGTATCGGTGGAAAAGAAGGGAGAGGGATTCTATTACCCCCTTTACTTGATAAGGAAGCCAGACATCTCCTTCAGAACAATCAAGTTCCTGATATATTGACCTTTCAAAATGGAGTTAATAGAAAAAACAGGAAACTTTGATAATCCCATACCTGAATGATTTCCTAAATCAATGGAACAATGAAACGTTTGGTGGGAAAAAGTTAGAGCTAACCTGAAAGAATTGGGCTGGCTTCTAAATCTAAAAAAGTCCACTCCTTTTTAGGTCTGCTCTTAGATTCAGTGACATAGAGGTGTTACTTGCTGGGGGAAAACAAATGCAAGATTTTATACCTGGTGTGATGTTTGGATCTTTAACAAAAGGACTCAATTTAACACCTGGTTTTATGACTCACTACATGGACACACTTCACACATCCACCAGAAGAACCTCAGAAGTGATCTGAACAGACCACTTCCAACTCATCTGCATTTCTAAGAAAAAACTTAATTTGATTTCCTTGGCTTATCTTTAGGAGGCATCATCTTTCCCATGTCCTGTTGTAACATTCATTTCTTCGGCGCTCCATTGGGAGACCCAGACGATTGGGTGTATAGCTACTGCCTCCGGAGGCCACACAAAGCATTACACTAAAAAGTGTAAGGCCCCTCCCCTTCTGGCTATACACCCCCAGTGGGATCACTGGCTCACCAGTTTTCTGCTTTGTGCGAAGGAGGTCAGACATCCACGCATAGCTCCACTGTTTTTAGTCAGCAGCAGCTGCTGACTATGTCGGATGGAAGAAAAGTGGGCCCATATGGGGTCCCCAGCATGCTCCCTTCTCACCCCACTTGCGGTTGGTAAGGTTGAGGTACCCATTGCGGGTACGGAGGCTGGAGCCCACATGCTGCTTTCCTTCCCCATCCCCCTGAGGGCTCTGGTGAAGTGGGATCTTACAGGTCTCCAGGCACTGAGACCGGGCTCCATCCACAAACCCAGAGAACCTGCTGGATATGGAGCTGAGTATCGTCAGGGACAGGCCCTGCTACATTAAGGTACTCTGTGTCCCCGGGCAAGCGCGCACACACACACCAGCATTGCTGGGAGTGTTAGTGCGCCGGGGGTAACAGCGCGGTGCGCTCGTGCTATTATTCACTGCAGCTTAGCTGAGTGAATTTATGTATTGGGAACTGCCGCGCCGGCCGCTGTTGGGTGTTTTTTACATTGTGGCGCGGCTGGGACTTGTGGTGTGCCGGGGACTTTCGCGCGGGCCGTGCACATGGACGGCCGCGCTTATTACTCGAGTCCCCGGCTTTGCGGCCTAGTTTTCGTTTCGTTCCCGCCTCCAGCCCTGCCAGTCAGGGGAGAGGCGGGACGCTGTATAGACAGTCAGCACAGAGGGCTGGAGTCTGCTTTGCATTCTCCAGCCCCCTTCACTGGACACAGTGGGACGCCAGTTTTCCCGCTCTTGTCTGGGGCACGCCCACGGCCCGCCCCTCGTCACACGAGCTGGAGAAGGATGCCGGCAGCCATTCCTGCACGCAGTCCGAGCTGGGGAACGGAGACATGCTCTGGGCAACCAACACAGGGCTCTGGCGACCACATACCCGCGTTATAGGCGGGCGGTAAGCAGCACCTGAAGTGCTGACCCCACTAAATACCGAAGTGTCCATTTGTATTTGATGCTTGTATATACACTGCACTGTAGGTCGCTATCTTTGGCTATATGCCCTCCTAGATGGCGAGATAACAGCAGCAGAAAAGCAAGGGTGCTAAGGCACAGGTTTTCTGGGCTGCTTGTATTGCATGTGCTGAAGTGTTCATTTGTACTTATGCTTGTATGTTATACATTGCACTGTACTGTCGCTACTATTGGCTATATGCCCTCCTAGATGGCGAGATAACAGCAGCAAGAAAGCAAGGGTGCTAAGGCACAGGTCTTTCTAGGCTGCTTGTATTGCATGTGCTGCAGTGTTCATTTGTACTTATGCTTGTATGTTATACATTGCACTGTACGGTCGCTACTCTTGGCAATATGCTCCTAGATGGCTGGACAACAGCAGCAAAAAAGCAAGGGTGCCAAGGCACAGGCTTTCTATGCTGCTTGTATTGCATGTGCTGAAGTGTTCATGCTTGTATGCTATACATTGCATAGATGGATTGAATACAGCAGCAAAAAAGCAACAAGGCTTCCTATGCTGTTTTTCCTGCATGTGATACTGTTCCACCGGCAGGTTCCACTGACCCCCATTGTGTGCAATGCTTCCCTGTAGCACTTGGTCAGCCGGGGTCTCTCCTAGAGGTGGCCAAAGGAACCATCCGTGAACCCTGTCCAGGGACAGGGACGGAGTTGCAGTTTCGGCTGATGGATTGTCATGGGATAGAGACTTTGCAGTCCAGACAGGCCATGGGCAATCTTGATTAATGCTCCCTGGCCACCCTCATTTGGAACGTATTCAGTGCTCCGGGGGGTCCCAGGCATTCCAGGGTGAAGGCTCTGACACGGACGACAGTCCCAGATAGCCTAAGCTAGCTCGCTGGGTGCGGCACTCGGCTTCATCACTGGTCTGGGTCCCAGCAGGAGGACTCTCTGTATGATGAGGCAGACGTAGCTGATCAGGGCTTTGGTCCTGACACCGCTCTCAATCCGGATACACCGGATGGTGACGCCATAGTGAATGATCTTATAGCGTCCATCAATGGAATGTTGGATATTGCTCCCTCAGCTCCCCCAGTGGAGGAGTCAGCTTCACAGCAGGAGAAATCCTTTTTCAGTACTCATGCGTATATTGCATATTTTTCTGGCGCTGACTTCAGAGAAGCAGTTCAGAAACACCACGCTTACCAGATAAGCGTTTTCTCCAAACGTTTTAAGGATACACGTTATCCCTTTACCCTGACGTGATAAAGCGCTAGACCCAGGGTCCAAAGGTGGATTCCCCAATCTCCAGGGTTGCGGCTAGATCCATAGTTGCAGTGAAGATGGGATTTCACTTAAAGATGCCATTGACAGACAGATGGACCTCTGGTTGAAATCTGTCTGTGAAGCTATCAGCGTGTCGGTTGCTCCGGCATTCGCAGCCGTATGGGCACTATAACCTATTTCAGCTGGGCTTGCGCAGCTGGTCTTGAGCACATGTACATCTGTGCCGCAGGTGGTGTCCTTAACCTCGCAATGTCTGCATTGCGACTTACCCTAGTAATGCTGTCCTGGAGGGACAGTCGAGGTTGGTCCTTCCCAGGCTCGGGCAGGTCCCAATTGTCCTCGTCCAAAAGGGCTCAAAAGGCTCAGAGGGGCTCAGATTCCGGCCGGGCTCAATCACGCCCAAGGAAGGCAGCAGGAGGAACCGCTACCAAGGCGGTCTCCTCATTACTGTCAGCTCTCTCTCTCCGCATCCGCGGTTGGTGGCAGAATCTCCCGCTTGGGGACATTTCGCTGCCACAGGTCACAGACCGGTGGGTGAGAGACATTTTGTCTCACGTGTACAGGATAGAGCTCTGTTCTCGTCCTCCGACTCGATTCTTCAGAACTTCCCCCCCCTCCCCCCACCGAGCCGATGCTCTTCTGCAGGCAGAAGGAGTGGTAATCCCTGTTCCTCTTCAGGAACAAGACACGGTTTTTTCCTCCAATCTGATTGGGGTGCCAAAAAAGGGGTGGCTCTTTCCGTTCCGTTCTGGACCTAACACTGCTCACAAGCACGTGTAGGCCAGGCGGTTCCGGATGTAACCCTCCGCTCCGTCATTGCCTCAATGTCGCAAGGAGGTTTCCTAGCATCAATAGACATCAGGATGCTTATCTCCACGTGCCGATTGCTCCAGAGCACCAGCGTTTGCTACGTTTTCGTTATTGAAGACGGGCATCTTCAGTGCGTAGCCCTGCCCTTCGGTCTGGCGACAGCCCTACGGGTTTTCACCAAGTTCAGAGCAGCAGTGGGAACAGTCCTGCACTCTCAGGGTCACTCTGTGATCCTTACTAGGACGATCCACTTGTCAAGGCACCCTCTCAAGAGGCATGCCAACACAGCCTGAACGTGGCGCTGGAGACTCTCCAGAGTTTCGGGTGGATCATCAACTTTTCAAGGTTTCATCGGGCACCGACCCAATCGCCGACATATCTGGGCATGGAGTTTCACACTCTCTCAGCGATAGTGAAGCTTCCGCTGGACAAGCAGCGTTCACTACAGACGGGGGTGCAGTCTCTCCTTCAAGGCCAGTCACACCCCTTAAGACGTCTCATGCAGAGGCAGTCACTTTCGCGCAGTTTCATCTGCGTCCACTTCAATGGGACATGCTTTGCCAATGGGTTGGGGAGTCGACGTCCCTGGACAGGAACGTTTCCCTTCTCAGACGGTCAAGGAGTCCAGTCCATCCTTCAGATCAATGTTCTGGAAATCTGGGCCCTACAAGCCTTCCAGCAGCGGCTGGAAGGAAAACAGATCCGAATTCAGTCGGACAATTCCACAGCGGAGGCAGACATCGCCCACCAAGGCGGAACACGCATCGCCAAGCCTACCAGGCAATCCGGCGGATTCTGATGTGGGTGGGGGACAGAGCATCCACCATATCCGCAGTTCACATCCCGGGCGTAGGAAATTGGGAAGCAGACTTCCTCAGTCGCCTGGGTATGGATGCAGGGGAATAGTTTTCTGCACCCAGAATGGTGTCAGGAAATCTGTAGCCGCTGGGGGATGCCGGACGTCGACCTAATGGCGTCTCGGCACAACAACAAGGTACCGATTTTCATGGCGCGGTCTCACGAGCAAAGTACTCTGGCGGCAGGCGCCCTAGTTCAGGATTGGTCGCAGTTCCAGCTACCCTATGTGTTCTACCTCTGGCACTGTTGCCCAGAGTGCTACGCGAGCTTAGCTCCGCTTTCCGCCGCGCCATCCTCGTCGTCCCAGACTGGCCGAGGAGGTCGTGGTTCCCGGATCTGTGGCATCTCACGGTCGGCCAACCGTGGGCACCCTCAGACCGGCCAGACTTACTGTCCCAAGGGCCGTTTTTTCCACTGAATTCTACGGCCCTGATCCTGACTGTGTGGCCATCGAGTCCGAGATCCTAGCGTCTTCAGGATTATCTCAAGTCGTCATTGCCACCATGAGACGGGCTAGGCAGCTGACGTCTGCCAAGATCTACCACAAGACGGGGAAGATATTCTTCTCTTAGCGCTCTGCTCAGGGAGTGTCTCCCTGGACATTTGCATTGCCTACTTTTCCTCCCTTCCTGCAATCTGGTTTGGGAAAAGGTTTGTCGCTCGGCTCCCTTAACGGACGAGTCCCAGCGCTGGCTGTATTCTTTCAGAATCGCATAGTACGACTTCCTCAGGTACGCACGTTCCTGCAGGGGGTTGGTCAAATTGTCCCTCCGTACAAGAGGCCGTTAGACCCATGGGATCTGCACAGGGTACTAATTGCTCTCCAGGAGCCGCCCTTGGGGCCTCTGAGGGATGTTTTTTCACTTTCTCGACTGTCACAGAAAGTGGCCTTTTTGGTAACGGTCACGTCTCTTCAGAGAGTGTCCGAGCTAGCAGCGCGGTCATCCAAAGCTCCTTTCCTGGTGTTTCACCAAGACAAGGTAGTGCTGCGCCTGATTCCGGGGTTTCTCCCTAAGGTGGTATCCTCCTTTCATCTCAGTCAGGATATCTCCTTACTTTCCTTTTGTCCTCATCCAGTTCATCGATATGAATTGGATTTGCATTTGTTGGATCTGATGAGAGCGCTCAGAATCTACTTTCCCGCACGGCGCCCCTGCGCCGCTCGGATGCACTCTTTATACTTGTAGCTGGTCAGCGCAAAGGGTCGCAGGCTTCCAAAGCCACCCTGGCTCGATGGATCAAGGAACCAATTCTTGAAGCCTACCGTTCTGCTGGGCTTCCGGTTCCATCAGGGCTGAAGGCCCATTCTACCAGAGCCGTGGGTGCGTCCTGGGCATTACGACACCAGGCTACGGCTCAACAGGTGTGCCAGGCAGCTACCTGGTCGAGTCTGCACACTTTCACCAAACATTTTCAGGTGCATACCTATGCTTCGGCGGACGCCAGCCTAGGTAGTAGAGTCCTGCAGGCGGCAGTTGCCTCCCCGTAGGGGAGGGCTGTCTTTGCAGCTCTAACATGAGGTATTTCTTTACCCACCCAGGGACAGCTTTTGGACGTCCCAATCGTCTGGGTCTCCCAATGGAGCGCCGAAGAAGAAGGGAATTTTGTTACTTACCGTAAATTCCTTTTCTTCTAGCTCCTATTGGGAGACCCAGCACCCGCCCTGTTGTCCTTCGGGATTTTTGGTTGGTTTTTCGGGTTCACATGTTGTTCATGTTGAATGGTTTTCAGTTCTCCGATGTTACTTCGGAGTGAATTTGTTTAAACCAGTTATTGGCTTTCCTCCTTCTTGCTTTTGCACTAAAACTGGTGAGCCAGTGATCCCACTGGGGGTGTATAGCCAGAAGGGGAGGGGCCTTACACTTTTTAGTGTAATGCTTTGTGTGGCCTCCGGAGGCAGTAGCTATACACCCAATCGTCTGGGTCTCCCAATAGGAGCTAGAAGAAAAGGAATTTACGGTAAGTAACAAAATTCCCTTCTTAAATGTTGTGGTTTGGTCTCAGTAATTAATTTGTAATTTGCCTGAAGAAGGAGCCTCTATGCTCTGAAAGCTTGCTAATATAATTTTTCTGGTTAGCCTATAAAGGTATCACTCCTAAAATACTTTTGTCATTCTTGGGACATAGTATTTCAATTGATACCTGGTGTCAGAAGTTATAAGAAATCCTTCTATGACACTCAGGAAAGCAGTGTCACTATTGGGTCCCTAACTTTGTGCATCCCAGTAGGTCCTTGGGTTCAATATCACAACAGGCAATTACAACAGGAGATACTGTTAGGCAAAGGCTATTAGGTTGTTTAGAAGGAAGGTCAAATCTTTCTTCAGTGACAGCTGGGGCCCTCATCTGGAGGTTAAGTATGGAAAATTTGTTCAAACAGGTCCCACGGGTACATCACATTACAGAGTTCGTAACCACAAATACAAGTTCAAGGGGTTGGGGATGAGGGATGTTATAATCAAGGAGACTTGATCCGGGCAAGTAGTTTCTCCAGCATAAGAGCTTCTGACAGTAAAATATGCGTTCCTCCCAATTCTCCAGAACCAGCATGTCCGTGTCCTGTCAGACAACTAGACGGGTTTCTCATATCAAACATCAGGGATCTGATGGTAGTAGAGTAGGAAATCTTTGGGTTGGTAGAAAGACACCTGTTTTAGTGGCACTACAACATAAAGGGGAAAAAGAAGGCCAAAGCCAATTTCCTAAGTTACAGTTGTCTGAGACGGAGGAGTGGGCTCTGAATCAGAGGGTCTTTAAACAAATAGTGATAGACTTATTCGCAAACTGGTGAAACATGAAACAGGAAGGTAAAGTTCAGTTCCTTAGATCCCAGGGAGAAGCCCCATGTAGTTGATGGATTCCAGATTGCTTGGGTCTTCCACCTAGTTTATGCCTCTCCTCCCTTTATGCTGATTCCAGTGATCCTGAGAAAAATACGGGAGGCAGGAGAAGAATAATTCTAATAGCCCAATTCTGACCCAAAAGGTTGTAATTTTAGTAGATGAGACTGTCTATCTCCAATCCATTAACTTTTCCGGATATCCTAGAGTCTCTTAGTCGGGGTTCGTTATGGCATCCACAAGCGGCGGGCTGCATTTCACACACTTGAATTTGAAAGGTCACTTCTTACCCAGAAAGGTTTTCTCACAAATGATGTGTCTACCTTGCTTTAGGAGTAGAAAACCGATAACAAGGATGTATGGTAGAACCTGGAGGAAGTTCCTTTCAAATCATGAAGGGCCAGCTAGGTGACGAGATTCTGGTGGGGTCCATCCTAAAATTCATTCAAAAAGGGTTACACCTGTGGTCATCCACAATACCCTCAGGGTGCAGATATAAGCCTTAATAGTGATCGGGCAAGGAACAGATGGGTTGCTAGATTTATTTGAATATGAGACAATTTGAATAATTCCCAGAGGGGCATTACAGCTATAAGTCCCCTTACTGGCAGCCAGACTGGCTTGCAAAGTCTCCTTAAGGAGAATAGTGTTCCCCCGTGGTCCCCACATAGCTTCTCATGAGCCAGATCAGACACCCCGTACTTTGCACTGACGAGGGGCAAGCACCCCGAAACACTGTGTCTGCAAATTGGGATTCTGATCTGGCATATATCCTAAATCATATGCAAAGGATTGTTAAAAATCCACTTTTGACTTTTAGGATCGCTACTTCCAATAGGTGGTGCTGCGCTAGAGTTTGTCTCCTTTCCTGGAGAGACAATTAGATTTATTAAGGCATGCAATAGGGGTAGGCCGGAAGAGGCACGAAGTATTCAAGGCAACCTCCCACTAGGGAAGGTGCCTGAGCAGCATAGTCAATTAGTTTGTTACTCTCTTGCTAGCTAGTTGTCAGGTCCTGTTTATCCCATGCCCGTTACCTGCACCTGTACCTATACCTGCCATATCCTCCGTACCTGCCTGCATAACCTGTCTCGCGTGCACCTGTATACACTAGAGACTTTACCTGTCTGTACCTGAGCCTGTCCCTGCCCTGTGGGGTCAGCTGCTACAGATTTCCCTGTGGTCCAGTGGGTACACTCTCACTTGCCTCAACACTGGCAAATGTTACATGTAAATAGAGCTTGAGTATTCCCACCTTAGGCATTTCAGGCATATTCACAAAATACTTGCTCACTGTATCTTCCATAGAAATGAATAGACAGTGATGGTTGCACATACTTTCCCACTCCTCCATCCACATGAGCCACTTCTCTAAGTGGGATGGGAAACCTCATTATGCAAATCGGTGTTTGTTTCAGTGATCAGACATCATAACCACATTTATGGAATATCCTGAAGACATTTTATTAATGTCTGAGATTGTAATACCACTTTAAGCTTTCTAAAAATCCAACAGCATGGATGGCGGCTGCAGAGATGCTGAGCTCTTTCCATCCTCCGTCCCTGCTGCTCCGTAGCTGCTTCGAGCAGCAGAATATTATACCTGCTTATCACATTCCCCTGCCAACAACACAGACGGGGATCTTTAGGATGGGACTTTGCCAGCAGAAATGGCACTGAGGAGGCTTCTCTTACACTGCAGTGCTCGGCTGACCAATCCATTCCTTACGCAGATGCACCCTAACTGCAGTTTTGGGGGACCGTGCATTGACCACAACAAGACCCCACTTTCACCTCTTATGACCATGCAAATAGTGCATTTGTCTCATGACAGATAAATGATATCACGTGGTAGCAATTATTTCCAAATTCCAAATACAGCTTTTTTTGATTTTACACAGTTAATATTCATCTATAGTATACTCCTAGTATTATTACTTATATATCTGTAGTATATTATTATTAATCTGTTTCTATATCTGTTAACAAGGAGACTTTGTTTAGAGACACACAGGCCGTTTTCTGTAGCATTAGCAGCCGCATTATTGATGGGCTCTGTCTTTAGAACTGTGTAGTAATCAGGCTGACATGCATCGATAACATCAATAACCTGATTTTCGGCAAGGCCATGCTTTTAGCATTTACCGATATTTCCAGCTATTCTCCCGTGTCCTGATTTCCATGTACACAGATATACATGCAGATGGGAGGCCGGATAAGGGGAGGCAATGATTAAACCGAGCCTTCTGGCATTAATTGTGGAGTCTGGGAAATAGCAATTATTCAAGTGAATTATTGTCTATCCATCCATCCTACAGTCGTCTCGAAGGTTACAGAACTTCTAACGTTCAGCGGCTTTTCCTGGGCCATTGTAACCTGAAATCACAGTAGACTAAGGATCCATTTAGATGAGCTGATAACTGGGGAAACGAACCTTCTTGGGAACACTTCCGAATATTGGCCTATCAAAACAGGCCAATTAATGAGCAAAATGCTATATTGTTGGGTGTGATTTTTTTTTTTTAATACAAGCCTAGTAATAATATTGGCAGCACGTCATTCTGAGTAAACCGGTAACGAGATGCTGATACCATGATTTTTTTTTTTTTTTTTTGAAGATATATGTGGTTGGCTGCTCTAAACAGACCATTTACCTCTTCGTACATATGGATATAATTGTACGTCCATCCTAGGGTCACCTCATGTGGAGGGGGCTCAGGAGTTCAATTCCCTCCGCACATAGCTGATGCTGGCTGTAATAACTAGCCGTCATCTGTCTCTGACACAGGGTTATGTCAAGGCATCACTATGACAGCATGGACCTGCTGAAGGCCACCAATGCTGCCATCTTGGTCCTTCTCTGAAGCTCAGCTATAAGCTTAACTTCAAAGGTGACCACACTTTTCACTATATACTGCTATACCAAACTACTGTTTTATAATATATAGTATGTGATCAGATAATTTGCAGGTTCAAGTCCCAATAAAGGGTCTAAAAAATGTAGTATAAAAAATATATAAAACTGGAAAAGTAAAAACATTAGTGGTCTCAGAAAATAGCATCACAAACCAAAATATAGTTATTTATTTTTACAAATATCTGAATTTTTTGTTTCACCACTTAACTCAGAATGTTAGTGACCTGGAAAGTCAGGTTTCTAGAATGAAGGACATAAAACAACTTCCCAGAAAAAAAACATTTTCTTTTTTACCATTTCTCCCTCCACCCCATTTTGCTATACCTTTAAGGCCTGCTTCACATGTCAGTGAAAAATTCAGTAATTTTTCACTGCCGTGTTAAAAACGCCTACGTCCCTCCGTGTGCCATGATTCATTGCACTTGTGTGTTGTCTATGTGCTATCCGTGATACGTGATCCGAACTCCGTGATTGCATATGGCGATAAACTCACCTGTCCCCGCTGCTGCTGTCCGCTGTACTGAAGTCTCTGGCATCCGGCCGCCGCTGTCTCTCACACCTGCAGCTACTTCCGAGTCAGCTCTGGATGCATACGTGAATATGCATACCAGTAATGAGCCGGCCAGAAAGAAGCAGAGAGCAGCTGCCGAACACAGCATCGCTGGAGAAGGTGAGTTGAAAATGCTTTTTATTTTCAATGTCCATGTTTTTCTGGTAAGTAGTGTGGTCCGTGGGACATCAGTGATGCCAGAAAAAAAACAGACATGTTTCCGTGCGGGAATCACTGACACGCATGTACGCTGCACGGAGACACGGTCAGTGAAAAATCACTGATGTGTGCGCAGACCCATTCGTTATAATAGGTCTGCGTATGTCAGGAATTCTGGTACGTATAAAAACTAGCACATACGTACCAGAATCACTGACGTGTGAAACAGGCCTAAAGGGAACCTGTCACGAAATTTGTCCCCTATATGCTGCGGCCACCACCACTGGACTCTTATATAAAGCGTTCTAGAATACTGTATATAAGAGTCCAGGTTGTCCTGTACAACATAAAAACAACTTTATAATACTCACCTAAGGGGCGGTCCGGTACGATGGGTGTTGCTGCTCTCCAGTCCGATGGGTGTTGCTGCTCTCCAGTCCGATGGCTGTTGCTGCTCTCCAGTCTGATGGGTGTTGCTGCTCTCCAGTCTGATGGCTGTTGCTGCTCTCCAGTCTGATGGCTGTTGCTGCTCTCCAGTCTGATGGCTGTTGCTGCTCTCCAGTCTGATGGCTGTTGCTGCTCTCCAGTCTGATGGCTGTTGCTGCTCTCCAGTCTGATGGCTGTTGCTGCTCTCCAGTCTGATGGCTGTTGCTGCTCTCCAGTCTGATGGCTGTTGCTGCTCTCCAGTCTGATGGCTGTTGATACTCTCCAGTCTGATGGCTGTTGCTGCTCTCCAGTCTGATGGCTGTTGCTGCTCTCCAGTCTGATGGCTGTTGCTGCTCTCCAGTCTGATGGCTGTTGCTGCTCTCCAGTCTGATGGCTGTTGCTGCTCTCCAGTCTGATGGCTGTTGCTACTCTCCAGTCTGATGGTGTTGCTGCTCTCCAGTCTGATGGCTGTTGCTGCTCTACAGTCTGATGGCTGTTGCTGCTCTACAGTCTGATGGCTGTTGCTGCTCTACAGTCTGATGGGTGTTGCTGCTCTCCAGTCTGATGGGTGTTGCTGCTCTCCAGTCTGATGGGTGTTGCTGCTCTCCAGTCTGATGGGTGTTGCTGCTCTCCAGTCTGATGGGTGTTGCTGCTCTCCAGTCTGGTGCCTCCTCTCTGCGTCGATCTCCATCCTCCTTCTTCTGAGGCCCGTGTGAATGATGTATCGTCCTACGTTATCCACACTGGCCAGCATTTTGATCTGCCCCGCTCAGCCAGATCAAAGTATTGTAGTGCGCATGTGTAGGCGGTCTGTAACCTGTCCTCATGCCTGCGCACTGCAGTACTTTAATTTGACCTTAGCAGGGTAGATCATAGTGCGCCTGCGCAGAACCGCAATGTCAGCCTGTGCGGATGGCGTAGGACACATTATCCTGTTCTGTTTTATAGAAGCCTGAATGCTGCGCTGCATTCATTAAAGGATGGTGGCGTCTTAAAGACCCCTTTTACTTATAATGGGTTCCGCTGAGTTATTTTTATTAGTATAGATATGTTTTGATCCACGTATCACTATTTCAGCGGAATTTGCAACACAAGCTTCTGCAATTAGCCGTAAGATTCAGTTAATCCAAGTCTACATCTTATTGTCATCACACTATTGTAGCGTCTCTGCAGTATAGAATTGAGCATTCTGTATTTCCAGCGTAGTCTGCCTGTATAAAGTATAAGGGGGTTCATTCCTATACAGCCATCATGTCTGATAGCTATATTAAGACGAGATATCCTTGTTTTATAGGTAGTGTCTATTTCACATCTCACAATTATTTTATAAGGCTCTTCATTTATTATTTATTTTTCCCTCTGTTTGAAAAATTGATTATTTTGAAAACTAAATAGTACAGGTTGTGCCTTGATGTTTTGAGAACATCTCCTCTTGCCCTGGTGTACTCTGCTGCAGAATACTGTGCTCCAGCATGGTTAAATAGCTGTCATGTAAACTTAATTGACACTCAGCTGAACAACTCTTTGCGTATAATATCTGGTGCTATTAGACCTACACCTGGTCACTGGTTACCTGTGCTGGGTCATATCGCACCCGCAAATCTAAGAAGACAAAAGCTCCTAGTTAAAGAGTACATTAAAGTAGTGAATAATGAAAAACTTCCAATACACCAAAATATCAGAGATGTTACAATACAACGATTGAAATCAAGACACCCACCCATCCGAACTGCAATCACCTTGCATGAACAAGACTTCAATTTAGAGGAAAAATGGCGAGAACTTTGGGTCAATGTAGTAGACGGTGATCCCCAAATGTTCCCTAATTTACAAAACCCTCCACCAGGCTTCAATCTACCAAGGAAAACATGGGTTACTCTAAATCGTATCAGAACAAACTTCGGCGTCTGTGCAGATTTTATGTATAAGTGGGGAAAATATGACCCTCCGACCTGTGACTGTGGAGCAGATCGTCAAACTATCCAGCACATTGTTGAGGACTGGAGCGCCCCCTGAGATCCTACCATGGTGACAAGAAGGATTTCTATATTGTAAATGATAACGCTATTGCATATATAGAAAATCTTGATATTCAAATTTGATTTTTATCCTTTTGATATTTTTCAATCACTGTCTATTGTCTGGTGTTTATTTTTATATGATGGTAAGATATACGTTCATACGATTAAATAAATGTGCCTTGTCCGAAGTTGTAGATTCCGTCAAACTTATCAAGGAAAAGTAATAATGCAAAACTGCCCTACTCTTTCCACCAAATTAATGGAAACCATTGAAACCAATAGGCTACATTAGGAGCCATTTGTGTCCGTCATATGATCTATCTGTCCAATCATGAATTGCATTTTTTTGCTCTTGTAACCGGACCTGAAATTTTAATCTAGAAGGGCACATAGCCTTTAGTTTGACTTGTGTAGTAATACTTTTCCAGATTGTAACACTGCCTTTAAAATACTCTCCTTTGGCCCCATTCACATGTCCATGATTCCGGTACGTATGATGTCCATTTTCATACCAACTGGAGACACGTACATACACAGACCCATTACAATCAAGGGGTCTAAGCACACATCAGTGTTTCTTAAAGGACGTGTGTTCCGCACGGAGACTAGTCTGTTTTTCTCCGGCAGCACTGATGTCACACAAACCAAGCAGTGGTGTCCTCAGTGTTACACATACCGGAGAAAACACGTGTCTTTAAAATAAAATTATTTTCTATACTGACCTGTCACCAGCCCTGCTGTCACTTGCCGGGCCCGCTCATTATGCTCATGAATATTCACTGCACAGCGGACCCGGAAGCAGCAATGCTTGGTTTGAACAGTCATTTTTTCTGACAGACTCCTTTTGGATGGTAGAATGTCTTAGGCCCCTTTCACACATCAGTCTTTTGCAGTCTGTCACAATCCGTCGAATTTTGAAAAAAACCCCGAATCCAGCGACTGATGCTGCTGGATCTGTTTTTCTCTCATCGACTTGTATTAGTGACGGATTGCAATGGATGGCCTCACGTTTCATTCGTCATTCAACGGATCCATCAAAAATTGTTTGTCCGGCGAACGGAGACGACGGACAAAGTAACTTTTATGTCTATGTCGAAAAATCAGACAGCAACGGATCCGTCGCTGTCTGTCGTTTGGTAGAATGGAAGCCTATGGGCACAAGATACGTCGTAATCCGTCAAATGACGGAATCCGGCGACGTATTCAGTTTTTTTTTAACTGATCATGCTCCAATTTATTATTTAGTATCAAATTAGCCAGCCATCCACCAAATAGGAAAGGTATACAAATCTCTGTGTAGAATACACCCCGCGTGTCATTCTCAGTGCTGTGACTGGGTGGATCCAAAAACAACGCAGACGCATGATGCGCTGTCTTTCTCGCTCCTTTTCAAGAACGATCGCTTCCAAACGATTCGACTCAAAAGTAAAATCCACATAGATCTTCACAATGTTTGTAATCACACCTTCCATTTTTGCTACTTGCTCTACAAGCTGTCAAAGATGGGGTGTAAAAACACTGTATATATAGGTTTTCAGTAGCCAATAACGTTTAGAAGCCTCCCATTGGGCATTTTTAAAAACAACGGATCCGTCAAAAAATAACAGAAATGGATAAAAAACGGATGTGACGGATCCGTTTTTTCGTCGGATCTGTCGAAAAACTGATCCGTCGCATCAGTTTTTCCACTGTCTCAGCGACAGATCCGGCGATCCGTTGAACCAATGGATTGTGTCTGACGGCAAAAAACTGATGTGTGAAAGGGGCCTTAAGGGAGTTGTAAGACCTCTTCATGTTTTCCTACCTGCTCAATAAGAACCCAACCCAATTTTTTTTATAGGGACTTAAGAAAGTGTATACATGTTCTACAAAATCCTGGAGAATTTCATTTTTGCTGGCTCCAATAGTAAAATAATGTATATGTATCTGCCCTTGCTGAATGCTTCTCTGTTTTTTATAAATATAATATATATATATATATATATATACTGTGTATATCTAATATATAAAGCTCAGTGTATGTATGTGTGTATGTATGTATGTGTGTATATATGTATGTGTATGTCCGCTAAAGGAATCTGCACCGTCGCATTTACAATCATGAAATTTTGCACAGACGCCCCATGTGACCCAGGGAACGTCATAGACTATGTTTTGACGGGAAAAATTAACCCCACGTTTTACAGTTACTCTCAAAAATCCTGCCTCCATTAATCTGAATGGAGCTGGGAGATACGAGCTATTAATAGCAACTGTCAGTTGTTGCTATAGGAACAAAATAAACTGTTAGTATAAGAAGCTTATGTGTGAGTGTGAGAGAGACACAGACAGAGAGACAGACCTGGAAAGAGACAGACCTGGAAAGAGACAGACCTGGAAAGAGACAGACCTGGAAAGAGACAGACCTGGAAAGAGACAGACCTGGAAAGAGACAGACCTGGAAAGAGACAGACCTGGAAAGAGACAGACCTGGAAAGAGACAGACCAAGAGAGAGACAGACCAAGGGAGAGACAGATACAGACAGACACACAGAGACAGACACACAGAGACAGACACACAGAGACAGACACACAGAGACAGACACACAGAGACAGACACACAGAGACAGACACACAGAGACAGACACACAGAGACAGACACACAGAGACAGACACAAACTCGAAGAGAGCGAGTTGCTATCCCGGGCAAAGCCCGGGTACTACAGCTAGTGTGTATATATATATATATATATATATATATATATATATATATATATATATATATATATATAAAATAATGTATGTATGTGTGTGTGTGTGTATATATATATGTATGTGTGTGTATATGTATGTATATATATATATGTACGTGTGTGAAATATTACAGTAAAAGCAACATAGTATAACAAAGAACTAACCTTCCATTCCTGTACCCACTATGTACTGAACAACACAATTATTTTCCTCTGCAGATAGTACTTTTTTGTGTGGTTATTTGACTTAGAAACCTGTAGATACATTTTGAGTACCTTTCAGAATTCCATTCTACAAACAGCAATAGAGCAATTCTAGCCCCGGAGTCGTCCGATCTCCCATAGTGGCTGCTGATTGAGGTAACCAGTTCTTTTATTGCTACCAGAGGTTTAATCAAGAACCTAACAGCATGAAATCCGATGTAGACCACCTCCCAAATTACTCCCGGGGAGCGAGGGTTGCTACAGAAGAGAGGGACATTATCAAAATCAAATCACCACTTTGAATATTCACATCCTAATGGTATAAAAAATGTTTTAGATTTTAGATCCCTATTGGTTGTCTAATGTTTGGTCATTTTAAATAAAAATTAATGAGAATCGCTGCAATCAGCTGCTGAGTGTTTTTTGCCCCAGGATAGAGCTGTGATTTCTTCATTGTTTATTACTAGAACTGATTACACCAGTCTGCCTTAATAGTAAAACCACCGGACTGATCTTGTGTAGTTCCTCTTCCGTTGCCAAACCATCTCACCCATCTCTGAAGGTGTCCCGTGAATTCTGCCACCAAGATGTCATCAGTACCTTTGTGTCTTGTAAGGTAGTCAGGAGTGACCTTCATGTTTCGACTAGTTTTCCTCGACCTTTCTCCACTTTCTCTCGTTTGTATTGAGATTTGGAGACCATGTCCATATCTTGAGTTCTTTCTTAAAGAGGTTTTCCCATGAACAAAGTTTAATTTTATAGTTTATTTTAATCAATAGATCTTGGAATAATAAGCATTTCCACAATTGGATGTGTTTAAAAATAATGTTCCTGTGCTGAGATAATGTTATATATGTGCCCCTGCTGTGTACTGTGTAATGGCCGTGTCTGACTGTACAGGGACATGGTCTGATCATACCACATCTCCTGGGCAGGGGAGGCACAAAAAATAATATACAGACAGGACACCATGGGATTATAGTGTGTCGCCCAGGGTTATGGGGTACTTTGTCCCGGGCGGTGTATAACTGGGGAATGTCACTTTGGTGGCCGTTGCCTGGTTCCGTGCCCTGGGGGCTTTTTAAAAAGGGGAATATTTACAGGGGATTGTTGAATACAGTTTATACGTGACTCCACTTGCGGTTTTGCGGCTATAGGGATGGAGCCGCTGCTGCACAATGTTCACTACTGGGGCTGGTGTTAGTGGCAGCTTGGATGTTAGGCCCTCCAGAAGCAGGGCCGGGTCCCAGAGGATAGGTGTTGCAGGTGGGTGTTGAAAGAAGGTAGCCACAACGGGAGTTCAGTGTAACTGGTTCCTTTACTCACTGGAAGCTGTTAACTGGTCACCCGAGGCTGGCTGGTCTTAACTGCAGGTCCTTTTAGTCCCAGTGCCAGTTTAGTGACCTGGTGGCTTCTTTCTCCTGCACCTCTCTTTGGTTGGTGGGTCCCTGTGGTGTGGAGCGGCTGGGGGTCCCCTCCTGGTTGTCTTCTTCAGCAGTCCGTATGACGGTAGCGTGAACCCTGTGGGGTTGGAGTCTCTGGTCCTGTCCCCGGTTCTTCCTTTGCTACTGTGTCCCGAACTTCAAGGTCAGTGAGGTCCTTGATGGTCCCCTCACTGTGCACATTTTATCAGGTCTGCCTGGAGCTTTTGCCTGACCTAGGATTCTGTACCCTGTTGGTGCGTAGTTACGGGAGTGCTCCACCATACTTCACCAGCAACTAACCGCCTGGGCCCTCAGTTCACTCCTGTCAGTCGGTCTGCTCACTTACACTTCATCCGACACACTACTGTCTCTCTCACTGTCTAACTCTCCACTGTCTTCCACTCCCACCTGGTTGTCTAGTGGACTGGAGTGGCTGCATCTCTAGGCGGCCATCCATTGATCCAACCCTAGCCTTGTACCATACTATGGGGGATATTGGGGAAAAACAGGGATTTTCTGGAGTGTTTGTGTGTTACTGGCACTGGTCTTCTGGGTTCCTAGGGAGTAGGCCCTGCATCCTGGTGGGGATGCAGTACCTTGTAGCTCCCTGATTGCTTCAGGGGCACTACAATAGTGCTGCACGACCACCTCCACCCTCACGTACTGTATCCTCAACCACCCCTTGTAGACTGTGAGCCCTTCCGGGCAGGGTCTTCTCTCCTCCTGTACCAGTCTGTGCCTTGTATTGCTTATGATTATTGTACTTGTCCATATTATCTATACCCCTTTCACATGTAAAGTGCCATAGAATTGATGGTGCTATAATAATAAATAATGATAAATAATCACAACTGATTCTTCTTGTGAGGTAAAACATTTCCCTGCCTGTTTTCAAAAAATGTTTTACCTCAAAGAAAGAATAGTTTGTAATCCCGTGATGTAATGTTTTTTTTTTTTTTTTTTTTACTTCCTCCTTTGGTATGATCAGACCATGTCCCTGTACGGTCAGACACAGCCATTACACAGTACATAGCAGGGGCACATATATAAGATTATCTCAGCACAGGAACATTTTTTTTAAAACACATACAATTGTGGAAATTATTATTCTTCCAAGATCTATTGATTAACATGAACTTTGATCATGGGAAACCTCTTTCTTCTTTAACCATTCCGGTACAGGTTTTGCAGCATGCTTTATCTTGCTCTAAAAGGCCACTGCTATTAGGAAAGACAGTTCTGCCATAAATGGAGAATACTTGGGTTGTAAAGGTTTTCCAGGAGAACATTGCCTCCTGGGGCCATCTCTTCATTAGATAGGTGATGCCCACACATATGACTGCGCATAGGATGTAAAATAAATAAAAATTCATCAAACCAGTCCTCCTTCTTCCATGGCTCCATGGTTCAGTTCGGATGCTCAACATGCCCATTCTACATGTTGGTGGTGGACTGGATTCAGCATGGGTGCAAGAACAGTATGTGGGCCCTTTGCAGTCCAGTAGTTCATCATAATGCTCCTTTTGATGTGCTGCTTTGGAGGTGGAAGTGGGCTCCTTACCTATTGAGCCCCGGTGCGATGGCACCATTGCCATTTCTTCCCTTGTGTCACAGTACAGTTCAGTACTCTCGTAAAAAAGTATCTTCATTTTTTAAAGGGAATTTGTCACCAGGTTTTTCCTACCCCATTTGAGAACATGTATAAAGTAAGAGAACGAGAGTCATAAAATGCTAAAAAAAAGTGAGTATAATTTTATTATTATAGTTTATGTGCAACCAGCAAAAAAGAAGATAAAAACACAGAGGGATGTGAAACACATAACAGGACAGCCAGACAAATGATATTGAAAAATGACCGATTACATAACCATAACATGCGGGGTAATGTCGGGACAAATTCTCAAGGGCAATGTATATATAGTGCAAGTGCATACAATAAATACATAGAAATAGGCCCACCCAGACACCCCCAATAAATAAAGAGAATCAAGTCAAGTCACTAAATGGAAAAATTGTTGTAAAAGAATAAAGTGGCCAGTGCATTGTCCTGAATGTGTGGAAAAGGAGCTCCCCCATACCCCACCAACGTACGTTTCGCCTCTTTGGGATAGAGTGCCCAAATTCAGCTTCCTCAGGGAGGGAGAAGGCAGCGCCATGCTCGTTGTAACCAGGGGTTTTTAATGTAATGTGCCCGCTGACTTCCGCATACGTCACTTTCTCAAGTGATGCGCACACGCGTCAGCGGCGTCATGATGGAGGCGGGCCCGCCGTCGGGCAGCAACGTGCATGTGCGGGAGCAGGGACGCGTCATCCAATGCCATCTATGCTTATGTAATCGGTCATTTCTCAATATTATGCTTATGTAATCGGTCATTTCTCAATATCATTTGTCTGGCTGTCCTGTTATGTGTTTCACATCCCTCTGCGTTTTTATCTTCTTCTTTTTTGCTGGTTGCACATAAACTATAATAAAATTATACCAACTTATTTTGGCACTTTATGACTCTCGTTCTCATACTTTATACATGTCTTTTTGAGTCTGTGCAATGGTCTCATTGACCAATTTGGGCTAAGTTATGCCCTGTATGATCATTTGTACCGCTGTATGGGGGTCCCTATACTTAACCCATCTGAGAACATCATGATGTAGGGGCAGATATCCTAATTCCAGTGATGTGTCACTTATTAAACTGCTTATTTTCATTTTGAAAAAAATCATAGTTTTCTCCGCTGCTGATGCAGCAGTTCTCTGAATGCTGACCTTTGGTAACACCGCCCACACCTCTGATTGGCAGATTTTTGTGTGCATAGGTAGAAAGCTGCCAATCAGTGGAGAGGGTGGGGTTATACAGAACTAATGAGCATGGAGGACGGTTTGGCAGTAGGATTACTAGTCCTCTAGTGATAATCTCCTGCTGAGTAAAACTAATGATTTAATGAAAACTACAGCAACCAGCCCATTAAGTGATATATGACTGGAATCAGGTTTTCCGTCTCTACATTATGCTGCTCTCAGAATATATGGCAAAAACCTGGTGATGCATTCTGGTTAAATTCAAACCTTTAATGATTTAGGTGCTTTTCTGTATAAACACAACTATATGTTCAGAAAGCCACGGACCCACTTGGGGGGAGGGGCGACATGACCAAGGGGGAGGTAGGGAGTGATGGGTTAATAGGGACAGTGGTGTATATGCCTAATATGGCTTTGGGGGATGGTTTTAGCCGGGGAGGAAGAGGAGGAGCAGGGAAAGGGTTAGTCTGGGAGAGGAAGGAGTTACCTCCTCTTCTGTTTCCGGACGCCGAACGATCTGGACGTGCACCTCCATGGCAGATCTTCAGGAGCTCCAGCGTCTGATTCAGGCAGCGGTCGCAGCGCACGGGCCCCTGGCAGTGCAGACCCACATCAGGGCTGCCGGGGTTAACCCGTCGGCGCTTGCCCCTCGTCCCCCCAGCAGCGGCGGGCGCCAGTCGCGGCCCCCCCGCAGGTATTCCCCGGGCGCGGGGGGGGCGAGGAGGAGATGTAAGAGCCCCTCCAGGGACCCTCCGCAGAGTGCAGCGCAGCAGCAGCGTCTGGCTGCTGCAGAGGCCGGCGGGAGGAATCTTCGTTCCGGCCGCGGCGGTCGGGAGGTGGGAGTGGCCAGCACGGGGCCTGCTTCCGGTCCCGGCCTCCGGGCTGGAGTTACTGAGACTGCAGCGGCTCCAGGCCGGGAGCGCGCTCGGCGCAGGAAAGAGGCCAGCAGATCCCCCTGCAGTCGGCGGGGGGACCGCGGGGCTGCACGTGGCGGTAGGTCCGGCGCCGGGGGGAGGTCTGCGGTGCCTGACCCCGGTGCGGCTGAGAGAAGGAGTGACGGCGGGAGTCCTGCGGCAACCGCCGGGTCACTCAGTACCGCTGTGCAGCCCCCGGATGTGGCAGTCTCCCGTGGGAGAGGGAGGACTCGGCGGATGGAGGCCTGCAATAGCCCAGGAGGGCCAGAGGCGACGACGGCTGAGATCCGGAGCCGGGCGTCTGGTCGTCCGCGCCCAGAGGCCCCTTGCAGTCGGCAGGGGGGCGGGCGCAAGAGGTCGAGGCCCGGGGTGCCGGCGCGGGGGACAGGACGGTCTCCTGGGTTGTCACCCCGGGGCAAGAGATGGAGCGGGGATGATTCTGCCCACGCGGCGGCCCTGTCTGGCGGCCGTGGTGGGGGGGGTGCTGCGGCGGCGCCCCCCGGATGTCGGATGGAAGATGAGGCCAGCGGCGAGGAGGAGGAAGAGGCTTTCGTTTCGGAGGAGTCAGATGGACGACAGACGGAGGACGGCGAGGCGGCGGTCTCGGGGGACGCCGAGCGGCGGTCGGGTGAGACGGCCGCGGAGGCGGCAGGGGCTGCGCTGGCGGGGGGCTTCGGGGGGGGGGCGGCTGCGGCTACGGCAGCGCCCGCTGGTTTCGCTATGTGGAGTCAATTGTTGGGGCTGTTGCAGGGGCTGGCGGCGGCTTCGGGAGCGGGGGGGGGGGGGGGCACAGGCGCCGGTGGCGGCGTGGGTGGGTGCAGCCGGTTTAGGGGCCTCGGCGGCGACGGGGGGTGACGGAGCGGGTGCGAGTAAAGGGGGGGGCGAAGGGGGGAGTGAGACGGGGGGGGGAAAGGAGAAGGAAAAGGAGAAGGAAAAGGAGAAGGAAAAGGAGAAGGAGGATGAGGTGGTGCGCTTAGATGATAGGGCAAAAAGCGAAGTTTATGTTTGTTTTGAGGGCCCGCTGGGGGCCCATTTAAAGAAGGAGGTGCGGGAAAAAATTTGGAAAGGGGAATATGTAGAGATATTTTCTCTGCTTCCCCTGGAGAAATTTAATTTGGATAGGGTTAAGCCGAGTGATTCCAAAAAGGAGAAGGACGAGGAGGAAAAGCGCCGTTATAGGCTTATTCCTCGGACTTTTGCCAACTGGCTACAGGCATTTGCGATTTTGGCGAGCGTGGTCGGGGAGAAGGAGCCGGAGCATTGTTCGGCTTTGTTCGGCTACATGGATGCGATAGGGGAGGCTTATCGAGTTTATGGCGGGCTGGCGTGGCTGCGCTACGACGAGCAATTTAGGCAGCGGAAGGCATTGCGGCCAGATATGCGTTGGGACCATAAGGATATTTCCTTATGGATGCGATTGATGTCGGCACCGGCTCAGCCCTTTCGGGGGGGCGCCGGGGGTTCGGGGGGGGCCGGGTCCCCGGCAAGTCTCAAGAAAGGTTTGTGTTGGCAGTACAATGAAGGGCAGTGCAGGTTTGGAGCGGCGTGCCGTTTTAAGCATGAATGCTCCGGATGTGGGGGGGGACATAGCTTGTCCAAATGTTTTAAAAAAGGAAAAGGAAAGGCTGGTGATGGGGCTGGTAAGAGGGACGACGCCGGTGAAGGTAGAAGTGATGGTTCCGTTTTTAAATAGGTATCCGGACAAGGAGGCGGCGGCGTTGTTAAGTTCTGGTTTTTCTGATGGTTTTCATATTCCGTCGGCTGTTAATGCATCGGTTCCGCCGTATCGTAATTTGCGTTCCGCTCGGGATCACCCGGAAGTGGTGGATGAGAAGCTGGAAAGGGAGGTGGCTTTGGGCAGGATGGGCGGCCCTTATGTCGCCCCGCCGTGCGGGAATTTGGTGGTGTCACCGTTGGGGGTGGTACCAAAGAAGGAGCGGAATAAATTTCGGCTGATTCATCATTTGTCTTACCCGGAAGGGTTATCGGTGAATGATGGCATTGCGCCGGAGTTGTCGGCGGTATATTATGTGTCGTTCGATAAGGCGTTGGACCTGGTTAGGGCGGCGGGGCGGGGTGCATTGATGGCAAAGGCGGATGTGGAAGCGGCGTTTCGATTGTTACCGGTTCATCCAGATAGTCAGCATTTGTTGGGTTGCTGGTGGGATGGCAGTTATTATGTTGATCGTTGTTTGCCAATGGGCTGTTCCATTTCGTGTTCGTACTTTGAGGCATTTAGTTCGTTTGTTGAGTGGGTGGTTCGGGACGTGTCCGGGCTTACGTCCATCATTCATTACTTGGACGATTTCCTGTGTGTCGGGCCGGCGGGTTCGATGGTTTGTGCGGGTTTGCTATTTGCGTTGCAAAAAGTGGCGGCCAGCTTCGGGATTCCTTTGGCGCCGGATAAGACGGAAGGCCCGGCGCCGGTGATGTGTTTTCTGGGAATTGAAATTGACACCATTGCTATGGAATGCAGGTTGCCGGCGGAGAAGGTCCGTGATTTGAGGACCGCAGTGACAGGGGTAAAAGCGGCAAAGAAGGTGCGGCTTAAGGCGGTGCAGTCCTTGCTTGGAAAATTGAATTTTGCTTGCAGAATTGTGCCCATGGGGAGAGTGTTTGCGAGGCGTCTGGCGACGGCGACGGCCGGGGTACGGTTGCCGGCGCATTTTGTGCGGATCACAAAGGCGATCAGGGACGATTTGGAAGTATGGGATCAATTTTTGCAGCATTTCAACGGCCGGACGCTGGTGATGGAGAGGGTGGCGTCTAACGGGGCGTTGCAGCTGTTTACGGATGCGGCGGGGTCGGCCGGGTTTGGGGCTGTCTTCAGAGGTCATTGGTGTGTCGGGCAGTGGCCACAGGCGTGGCGGGAGAGCGGCTTGGTTAGGAATTTGGCTTTGTTAGAGCTATTCCCCATTGTAGTGGCAGTGGAGCTATGGGGGTCGCAATTTGCCGGAAGGAAAGTGTGTTTTCATTGTGATAACCAGGCGGTGGTGCACGCGATTAACAACTTGTCTGCTAAGTCGGAGCCGGTGGTGGTGTATTTGCGGCATTTAGTGTTGAGATGTCTGCAGTTGAATGTACAGGTAGTGGCAAGGCACGTTCCGGGTGTTGACAACGAGGTGGCTGATGCTTTGTCTCGTTTTCAGTTCAGCAGGTTTCGGGCGCTGTTGCCGTGGGCGGACGAAGTTGGAGTGGAGTGCCCCGAGGATTTGTGGCATCTGGTGAGGCGGTGATCTCAGACTTGATTCGGAACTCGGTGACCGAGGTGACTTGGTGCCGGTATGCTAAGGTGTGGGCTGAATGGGAGGAGTTGTTGTGTCTGATGTTTGGTGGGGAGAGCGTGGATTACTTGGTGGCTTTGTTGTCATTGGTGAGTACGGATTTTTCAGCCGGGCGATCGGCATCGGCTGTGGCACATCGGGTGTCGGCAGTGGCATTTTGGTTAAAAATGAGAGGGGAGCGTGATGTTTCACAGGATTTTCGGGTTCGTCAGGCTTTGCGGGGTTTTCGCCGTGGCGTACGGGAGAGGGACAAGAGGCGCCCTGTATCGTTTGGTTTGTTGAGACGGATGGTGGGTGGCCTGAGCGGCATTTGTGAGTCTGTGTACGAGACGGTTCTGTTTACAACGGCTTTCGGTCTCGCTTTTTATGGGGCGTTCCGGATAGGCGAGCTGGTGAGCCCGTCCAGGGTGACGGGTGGTGGTCTGATGTTTGAGGACGTGCAAGTGAGCAGTAGTCAGGTGGAGTGCCGGATTCGCCGGTCAAAAATGGATCAGCTGGGCCGTGGTAGATTGGTGGTGTTATATGCGGTTCCAGGAGAGGAATTGTGCCCTGTGCGTTTAGTCGAGAGATTTATGGCCGTGAGGGGAGGCTTACCTGGCCCGTTGTTGCGGCATTTGAATGGGTCGTTTTTGTCGAGGTTTCAGTTTGTGGCGGTGCTGCGGCTAAGTCTATGTAACGCGGGGGAGCGCCCGGAGGAATTCGGGTCGCATTCATTCCGAATTGGTGCAGCAACGGAGGCAGCCCGTTGGGGGCTTGGAGATGAGGTGGTAAAGCGTATTGGTAGATGGGAATCTTCTTGTTTTCGGCGGTATGTGAGACCGCAGTTGTTGTAGCATCATGGTACTTTGGTTACGTGCGGAAGGTTTGAGGAAAGGGGTGTTTCTTGATGTGGTGGTGGTTGTGCTGTTATTGGTTTTGATATTTTCGTTTTGTTTTATTTGTTATAGGGAAGTGCCTGATCTGGATCTTGGGGCACTCCTTCGTATTTTGGGGTGCCCGTCGGGCTGAGGTCCGCCCGAATGGTCGACAGCTGGGTTTGGATCGTGCGCAGGCGACTGTTCGATGGATCGGAGTTCGGGGCATGGAGTGGGGCAGGGTGGTCCCGGAATTTCGTTTCCATTGTAAAGTTGAGCGGCCCCCGGATGTGCTGGTATTGCATGTGGGGGGTAATGATCTGGGTGCCAGGGCGTCGCGGGATTTGATCCGAGACATAAAGATTGATTTACTGCAGTTGTGGAAGCGGTATCCTGGTTTGCTGGTCGTATGGTCTGACATAGTGACTAGGTTGGCATGGAGAGGGGCTCGGTCGGTGGAGAAGGTTAATAAGGCCAGGGCCCAGGTGAATAGGGTAGTGGCTAGGTTTGTGACCAGGAATGGTGGGATTGTGGTACGGCACAGGGATTTGGAGCCGGCTGATTGGCGATTTCGGAGGGGTGATGGTGTGCACCTCAACGAGGTCGGTCTGGATTTATGGGCGTTGGGTCTGCAGGATGGTGTGGAGCGTGCTTTTGGTGTGTGGCGGGTCCAGGCCACGTAAGGTGTCACGTGGTCTGTCCTGTGGCGGTGGGGGTAGGTCTGGTCCAGAGGTTTGGAAGTGATTGGTGGCTGGACCGGGAGTCATTGTCTTGGTATGGTGGCTCTCGGTTTCCGGGATGTGGCAGGCACGGGGTTCTGCCAAAGTGTGGGGGTCAATCCGTGGGTGATTGGCACCTCGTCTCTGGGTCGGTGTGTTGCGGCCGGGGACAGGGGGAGTAGTAGTTAGTGGACTGGGCCTACCCCGGGGGGTATTGTAAATGTTATTGTCTATTGTTACCGTTATGTGGTTGTTTTGGGTCGCCCGTTGGACGGCGTCCCTAAGGTACTAGTCTGTGAAACAATAGGCAATAAAAAGGCTGCTGTGGCCATTTGAACCAAGTCGCATGCAGTCCGTGTGTTTATTTTTAGAGGATAAGGGGGTTTGGTTACACAGACATCACGACCGGAGAATCCTCCCTCAGCTGGTCAAGAAAGCCACGGACCCACTTGGGGGGAGGGGCGACATGACCAAGGGGGAGGTAGGGAGTGATGGGTTAATAGGGACAGTGGTGTATATGCCTAATATGGCTTTGGGGGATGGTTTT